>NC_031768.1:78660925-78689888 GCF_001522545.3 Parus major | reverse complement strand
ATTTCTTTATTTCCTTCCCACATCAGCAGCTATGGTGCTCTGTCAGTAGAAGTTCTGTATTTGCCAAAAGTTACACTGCTTTTCCTTCTATGTGGAAAATAGGAATGGGAGATAGATGTGCTGCCTGGGGTGGCACTGGTCAGTGGTGTAACCCGGCCAGGATGCTGTAGGCTGGAAGCTCTCACACACCTGGAGCTGTGCCAGGAGCTGCCTGTGTGAACATACAGCTTATTGCTTGGTGCTTATTCTTTTTCATTTCCATGGCTTGGAGGATAGCTCACAGATCAGGTGAAACACCTTTGGAATAGGAATGTATTGTTCTGGACTCTGGTTTGCCTTGTGAAGTTGTTCATGGTGAAAAATTTCAGAGCAATCCCCTTGGTTATTGATGTGAAAAAGGAGAAGTGTTGGACAGTGTCACCTTGCTTTTCCCTGGGACAGAGTTTTCCTGAAGTTTGCAGCTTTTGCAAAAGTTGTTACTTAAGTTCCTGCAGTCTTAAGACTAAGCCAATTAATTACATGTCAGTGCATGGAATTCCAAACAGAGGAACGTTTCCATAGCCAAATTTTTCTATCCTTTTTATTCTGTGGAATTTTAGTCTGCATTAATTTAGCAAGGAGTTGGGAAATGTCTTTAATACTTACTGTCTTCTACTGTTTTGTGTTTGGGGCTTGTTTGTTTTAGGTGGTTTTTTTTTCAAATGTTAGCAGAGCACAAACTTTTCAGGTGTCTCACATGGAAGGTGCAAAATCACTCAGTACTTTCCAGTGAATGTGAAGAAATTCATGTACAGAGGAACATTCAGTAAGCCATGGATTTTTGCTTCAAAAGGGGAAAAAAGTATCCTGTTACTCCCAGCCTGGTTTTGTGTTGCTGGGTCTGAGCAGCCAGTGTGTAGCTGCTAACACTTCCCTGCATACCTCCGATGGTGCTACAGCTGCTGAAATCTGTAGGAGCTGGAACTTCACTTCTTGGTTTGGGTCTCTCCCCATCTGCCTGTGGCACTGTGAGCAGTTGCATGGGGCTCGTGAGAGTTGCTGGCTGTGCTTCTGTGCTCAGTGTAAGCACATGGAGGAAAAAAATAAGTGTATAATTTGTTCCTTCCATATAATCTAAGGTTTCTCTGGTCAAAGCAACAGATCAGAATTTGCCAGTCAGAAATGGCAGTAGTAGTTGACAACATACGTTTAGTCTTTAATTTGCATCTACAAGTTTGGCATGTTTTTTAGCCTTCCATCAGTTGAAATAGGCAGTGGTTTATGTTCCTGATTAATGGTTTACCTCTGTGCCTTCATGTGCCAACAAATATCTACATTGCAGAAGTTTACCAAGTGCTTTGAGTGTTGGTGAGGAAATCAACGTACAATTCAGCCTCTTGTACGGGGCTCACTGCTGACTTGTGACTTCTTTCTGTTTTTGGAGAGGGGGAGAGGGGTGCTTTCAAGAGCCAGCTTCATTGCAGTAAACAGAAAAGACAGGGCTTGAAGTGTTTGTATTTTTTATTTTCAGCCCCTCTTAATCCTGCTTGGGGAAGAGTGAAGCGTTTGATTAGGCACGGGTTGGACAGTGGCTGGAGTGTTGCAGTCCTTCCCTCATCCCTGCAGCAGGGATCACCGTACCTGCAGCAGCCCTTGGCCACAGCACATCAGCTGAATATTTCAGCTTTGAGCTGGGTGAATTAGAAGGTTCCTATTAGACTGGGGTGAGATCAGGGGTTGAGTTTTCTTGCAGCTGCAATAGCCTTCAGTGTATTGAAAGGGACAGAATAAGGAAACAAGAAAGAGACAATGTATTTTTAAATGGATGGGAAATACAGCGGTGGGTCCTTGCTCCCCAGCATGCCACTGGGCACTGCTCTGAAGTCAAACCTCTGTGCAGAGTGGTGTTTGATCTGTGCACACAGGCATGTAGGGGGAAAAAATGCTTCTCTGTTCCCTCCCTTCCCACCTCCTCAGAGAAATTTCATTCACAGCCAAGATGTTCAGTTGGTTGATTTATGGTGTGAGGGTATTTTTTAATTTTTTTTTTCTTCTCTGTTTTGCTCTTAAAAAGCCAGCTGAGTTCAGTTCTCCCAAGGCAGGAGGAACATTTTCTGTCAGTTTAATTGATCTGTGAATAACTCTGATGTTCCAAGGCATAATGTTAATAGAGTTTGTGGCGTAAAGTCATATGAAGAAAATCTAAAAATAAAGAGCAGCTTGATTAACGTCCACAGCCTAAAAAGAGCACTGCTTGTGGAGCGGCCAGAGACTGGCAGTACTTGGAGAGGAGTTTTCTAAAAGGGGGAGCTAGAGATCAGTGTGTCTGGAAATGGGACTAAATTGTCTTCAGAATAGTTTCTTTAATTGAAACCAAACTGAAATTTTTCTTCCTGGGAAAGTGCCAGTCAGCTGCGGAGCCCATGCTATGTTGCTGGCAGTGCCTAGACTTGGCAAGGGACAACTGGAGGAGAGGGCAGGAGGCTTCAGACCTGCTTGCTGCCCCTGGAGGCCCCCAGGGGCACTCAGACAGAGTAACCTGGTCATTTGCATGGTGTAAGACTATTTACTGATACTGCTGGATTTTTCTCGTGGTGTTTCTCCTCACGCTCCAATGCCTGACAACCTTTTCAATGAAGATTTTTTTTCCTAATATCTAATCTAAATTCTCCCTGAGCAAGTTGAGACCAGTTTATCTTGTCCTATCACTCGTTCCTTGGAAAAAAGACTGACCTCCACCTGTCTTTAACCTTTTTCCAGGTAGTTGTAGACACAGTTGGAGCGATGGATCTTGGTCAGAGAGAAATCCTCTCATCTTGGCAAGCAGGATCAAGACCTGACTGCTGAAGCTGTGTCTCTTTCTCACTCCCATCTCCAGAATCCAGAGGGAGCACATCCAGCAGTTCCAGGTCAGGTCTCAGCCGTGGTTGGGGCAGGTCACAGCCATAGCCTGCCCTGCAGCCTAAGGAGACCCGTCACCTGATGTGCTCTCCTGGGAGACAAGGAATGCATACTACATTGAATCCATGCAGAGAAGGGATACTTTGCTGAGATCAGGCCAAGGTCTTGTGCTCTTGCCCAGAGCTAAGAAGCTGGTAGGAGCTCCCTGGTTCTTGGGAAACCCTGTGTCTCTGAGGATGTACAGGCATGGCAGAGGTGCTGGGTCTCTTCTAGGTGATTGATGCCCACGCACCGGAGACCACAAACCACCCCTTCTACTTTCCTCTGTCCTCCTTGCCTCCTTGCCTACTACTACTGGATAGTAGTATCCTGAGCAGAATCCCGCACAGCCTCCTGCGGGTTTGAGGGAGCCATCTGAGCCATTCTTGCATATTAACAATATTCCTTACATGGCTGGAGCTTGTCCTCTGCAGGTGCTCGGAAATTTTGTGTAGGTGACCCTCTCTAGTCCAGATGTGAGTCCCCCTAAAGTCCCTTGGATTCCGTATGCCATGGGTGTGCTGGTCACAGTGAGGGGTTGGCATTGTCAGCTGGAAGTTTTGGTCCATCAGCCCTCCCCTCTGGACAGTTCTGGCTGAAAGCTGCCAGGAGGACGAAGGCCTTTTCTTGCTATTTTTTATTTCCACCACCCCCACCTCCTGGTTCTTAGTCCCATTCTCTTAAAAATCCTTTAATAATTTTATCCAAATGAAGTGGGTGGTTTTTTGGGTTTGGAGTTTGTTTATTAGTATTTCTGGATATAAAGTCTCCAGGACTAGTTTTCCTGCGCTGTCAGTAGGGAAGCTACAAAGATTTTTCTGAAGACATGTTAAGACTGTGCCTTGGTGGGACCATGTGGTAGAAAGGTTCATGACCTGATGACTTGGGATATCGCTTTCTGTCATTCCTTGTCAACTTTTCCCTGTGTTTATACATTTTTTTAAATAACTAGGCAAAAAGCAAGCTAAACCAACCAACCAGTCGAAGGCCAGGACTGGTGAAGCTCTTCAGATTAGAGGGAAATGCATGTGTTTGGAAACCAGATGTGGTTTTATTTGAAACAAAACAGAACACAGTTTATCTGTAGGAGTGTCCTCCCCCACCCCCCTTTTTTTTTTAACAGATTAAACAGGTTCAATATTTAAAGACTTGTAAGGCTGGTAAGGAATTGTATCTTGTGACCACTGCTTTCAATTTTTAAGACACTGCTGTAATAGTATTATGATAGGAAATGTCCTCTGTACATTTTCTTTCCAAAGGAGCCCCATTCTCCGAGTAAGCTGTATGTAAAATGTGGTGTGGAGCATCCCCAACCAGTTTGTGATTTCATGTTAATGATACCATCTGGGTAGGGCAACTCAGTCCTTGGTGGCCACTTCAGGTCTGGTTGGGAAAGCACTGGCTCAAGCTCGATACTATGGGACTGCAGTTCTGACCAACATGAGATGCATGGAGCAGAAAAAAGTTTGAGATCCTTTAATGAAAGGAAAAATGAAGTTTTTTTCTTATTGACCTCGTCATCAGAGACTCTCTGATATGTCAGCTGGAATAGAGGATGGAACCCCACTGAGCACTAAATGTTTGACTGCTCTTGTACCAAAACAAAGCCAGATGCTTTTGAAGGAGTTTGTATGATGACTGCTTGCTGTTTCTTCTGGCATTTATTGTTCACCAGAGTTAAATTCATAAAAATGCATAAATTGCAGATGGGGAAGTGATAGAGAAAATGCATCATTCAAATATGTGCAACTGCCTTCAAGGAAAAAATGCCACTAAGTGGGAAAGATAAGAAATGTTAGAGTTTTTTTGTGAAAGGGAAGAACCTTAGCTGTCTCTACCAAGGCAAGGCTGTATGAGGCTTTGAACAACTTGGTTTAGTGGAAGGTGTCCCTGCCCATGGCGGGTGGGTTGGAACTGGAGTATCTTTAAGATCCCTTCCAAGCCAGATCAGTCTATAATTCTATGAGGTATTTCACTATTTGAGTGATAAGGACAGGAAGATTTGTGGCAGGCTGAGTAGACTGAGATATCGATCTAGTATTGTATTGTGTTTTCTTATGATATAGGATAATGATACATTATCTTTCACTTCAGGAAATAATGGCTTAAAAGGTTTTTGAGCAAAGAGGCTGTTGACTGTAGAAGTAAAATTAAGTGGAAGTTAGATGAAACTGGCTGGAAGAGCTCCTGGAATTTAAAAAGGCTATTGTAAAGTAGGTGTTGGCACTTTCTCAGTGAGGGTGTGCCAGCCTGTAGCCTTTTTTTCCTAAATTAGAGGTTGCATGTTCCAGTAGAGATTGAGTGAAAGCTGAGAGCTGCTGCCTTTTGCAGAGTCCATAGAATGCTACAAGGTCCAGCTTTGGGCATGTTTACTGGAATGTTTAGGGTCAGTCCTGGGAGGTTTGTGCTGCACACTGCCACTCATGGTTGTGCAGAACTCTGTGGTGCACAGAACAGGTGGACTATGGATTAATTTACTGTTTCTTTACAGATTAATATTTATAAAGTAGATGTCCCACATGTCATGCCTTTGTTGCTAACTGGCTCCAGGTTTTATGCCTCTCCTATTTCAGATATGACATTACCAAGGAGGATGGTGAAAAGGTTGTGCGTTGACTCCATGGTGCTTTGAGCCCTCTCAGAGTAGCATCACTCGCCCACTATGGTGGAATTTATCTGAATGTATTGCTGGTCTGGTAACCAATTTATGGGAGATGTTATTAGTGCCTTGTAAATCCCAGGGACAGCTGAACACAGCCTTTTATAGTTTGTCATAGAATAGCCTTCTGTTCATGAAAGTGTGAAAATTACTGGTTTGCATGTAGACTTCCTTATTAAAAAAACAGTCTCTGGTTTGGTAAATGTCATTATTATTTTAATCAAATTAAGCTTCCTTTACACTTTTTGCAATCTGCTGTTAAGAAAAATCCTTTATTAAGCATTCTTAGTACTTTCTGAATGTTCATGGTCCAGAGCACAGTTGGGGAGGAAGAAGAAAAGGGAGTTAAAAGTGGACACTTTCTTCTCACTATTCCACATATTTTTGTAAAAACTTTTAATGAGAAGCCTTCACTTTTCAATAGCAGCCCATGTCTTTAATATTCCTGCATTGGTTTCTCCTGGCCAAAGTGTGCCACTAAAGAATAATAATGTTCATGGCATTCTGTGTATTTTTAAATGCAAAGAAATGCTTGGACTCAAGAATAGCATGACTGTAAAGCTTTGACTCTCTTTGTAGGTCCTATGTGCATTTGATAGTGCAAAGTCTGAATTATACATAGAGCTTTCTTATATCAGCTGGCAGTCCCTTTGAAGGGACACTTGTCATTTCTCTTTTATTTTGTTTGCCTCTGCCTGGAGGCAGCATGTATTAAAAATAATAATAAGTATTTCCACCAATGCCTGATGGGACAGCTTAATAGTTTAGTCATCAGATGCAGAAATATCTGGCATTTTCGAAAATTAGGGCTCAAATGCCTCTCAGGATCTTTCTCCTCAATACTGGTGTTACTGTTTTGTTAGGTTGGGATTTTTTCCTGCAGCATATGGGTCCTGATCAGTCCAGGAGCTTTCAATGCATCATCATGAAAAGGGTTTCAAAGCATCTCTAAGTCTTGTGGAAGTGTTGGCCAGGCTTTCTTCACTGGAACAAATACACCATTTCTGTGCTTCACAGCTTAAGAGTTGGTAAGGAAGATGCCTACACAGGAATGCTAGGCTTCCTGCCATCTAATTTTAGGGCAGCTTGAAAAGCAAACATTTATTAGAAATAAATGAATGAAACTCAGTCAGCAAAGGAATTGGCTACCAAAAAAAAAAAAAAAAGGACAGATCTTGGTATTAGTCCTGTGTCAATAAATCACATGTCATATCAAGTTTCAAATACTGATGATTATTTTCTTTGACTGTCTCTTGATGTCCATTTTCTGAAGTTGAGACAGAGACAGGAGAGTAGAACTGCCAAGATTTTCTTTTTTATCTTCATTTTCCTCCACTGAGAAAGCTAATTGTATTGCTTTCTGAACCACTTAATTCATTGCCTGTCATGCTCTTCTCTCAGTGTAAACTTCCTTGGGGCTATTGCTACAGTCCCAGCAGAGGAGGAAATTAGGGTCTCTAACAGAAATAACCTACAGCTTACATAGCATAAACAAATATTGGAAAGCAAACACTGACAGGTTGGGGAAAAGTGTTTTTTAAAAAAAGAAAAGTAATAAAAAAAGAAAAGATTAAATGCAAACATAGTGCCCTGCAGTGTTTAAAACACTTCCTTATAGTCTGTCAGGCTCCATGTTCAGGACCTTTGATCAGGATGGAGGTTGTTTATTTCCTGTACAAACCAGCTTATACATTGATCAATGCATTGTTGATATAGTGAAGGTATTCATTCCCTTTACTGGTCTCTTTGAGAGGCCTTGGACTTGACAACAGTATTGTGAGCTTTAGCGTGGATTTCCAGACCTGGAGAAAATGCAGAAAGAAGAGGATGGAGTTGGTATCCTGTTTAAGGGGAGAATGCTTGGAGGGGTTTCTGTGGAAAGCAGTGCAATGGTATGAAGGTTGTTCACACTTAGACCATTTGGGAACCATTGGCCTAAATAACCAAGCATTTTGCTTACTGTGCTGGGAGGACCTACTGCAAGAGTCCTGTAATAGGAGTTGTTTCTGACTGGTCGTATGTGCCCTGTGCAAGGGGAAAGACATTAATACTAAAAGGAACAAACAAAACAACAAAAAACCCTTCAAAATATACCTTCTTAAAACCTTGCTGCATTTTGGTGCAAAAGTTTAGCATGTTCCTCAGGGTGGACAAGAATGCAGAGTTATGCAAAGAATAACCATAACTTTGTGTGCACAGTAATGGGACCTCTAATAACTATTGTTCAAAAGGTAAACTAGCTTTGTTGGAAAGTGAAAGATAATTTACTTTTTGTCCCAGCTGTATTAAGTCTGAGGAATGAGGCTTAAAGTGACCTGCTGGGGAGATCTGTAATGAAGCTGTGCAGTTTTCTACCACTGGATCTTGTGGATGCCAGAAGTTTTTGTGCCAACAGACAGCATCTGTACAAATTCATGAAAGAGAAATCCATCAGATTTCTCTTAAAAAGAGAAAAATCCCTTACAGTTCGTGAAATGTGGGAGCTGCAAATAGCTCTGTTGCTGTCTGTAGTTATTACAATGGATTTTGCCTGGTTTTACTCCACCATACGCGTTTTGTTGTGGACCGCTATCGAGCTGTATTTGGGTTAGGAAAACCTTTGGCCTGACCTCTGTCAATCATTCCTGTGACTCACGGAGCAAAGGTCAACTGCAAGCCACACTTTGGGAACCTCCGGTCCCCACTCATTTTTAACAGAGCAACAATTCAATAATATTATGGTTACTTGGGCTACAGCTGGGTGGGGTGAATTCAGTTTTCCATCTCAGTCCACATGCTTCCTTAGTCACATAAAATTCTTTTCTATCTTTGTGAAGCATGTAAAACATGAATAATGGCTCTTCTTTGATTGTGTTTGTTATTTCATCTAAAAAACCAGCCCCCCAGCATGTATTTGAGTGCTGGTTTGGGGGTTAGTGGGCATTACAGACACAACTAGCTCAGCAGAGGGAGGAGGAGGTGAAATTCCTTCATCCATCCTCTTGAGTGATGAGGGTGAGTGATGCAGAGTAGGAGCCTCCTGTTTGCAGAGGGCAAGCTGTTATCTGTTAATATGGCAGCATTTTGCCAAATGATTAGACTGTCAGAATTGCAGCAATTTGAACACGCTGAGCACGCTCTCATACACACAGGAACAAGATGCCGGCGTTGGATTGCTGGAGAGGAGTAACATGCGCTGGAGATTGACAAGTGCTTGGCAAACCCATGTTCCTGGGCCTCATCAGACATTCATGGCTCTTATGCAATGCTGCTGAAGAGCATACTCAAGTGCCTTCATCATAGCCTGGGTGACATCTGGTGACATGCAGTTAGGCCTGTCATGTTTTTTGGGGATGAATTCATTTTCACAATATTTGAATGGAATCCACTTATGCAAAGTGGAAATATTCTGGCATATGCAAGTGATTCTCAAGACTAATATTTTTGGTCCATCTTGTATTTGCTGACAAAAGTGTAATTAACTGCACTTAGCCACGTGCTATTTTATGGAGTAGTTTTCTGTATTTCTGTTGCTTCTTGCTGGCTCTGCTCCTCCTCTGCTCCTTCCTGATGAATGTAGCTACAACTGTTGGGATGAGGAGGAGGGAGCACAGGTACACTTGGCAGTTTCCTGTGGTCGTAACTGGGGCTTCACATAAATGTGTCTGCTAGCAGAGGTGGCCTTTTTCTCCCTCCAGCAGCTGGAGAGTTTACATTGCACTAAACAGACGCTTGGACACTAAGTGGTTTTTGATCCTCTGATATGCTCTGCTTCAGTAGTGGAATATATTACTGTTTCTCTACCAAGTTAGTGGGTTTTTCTGCTTGCTGAAGACAAGTGTTGGGAATTCGGTGGTTTAGGTTTTTATTTTCCTTGACCTCAAAAGATGACTGTGAGTTTGATCCTGCATTGCATCCCAGCTGAACTCAGGTTTAGAATGGGTTAGAAATCTGTTAGGAGTTCTCTTAGGAGCTTTAGCTTGTTCTTCAGCTGTCTATGACAGAGGTGTGCAGAAAGTAGGATTTAATTGTGCAGAAAATGCTTCTATGTTAAAAATCAAACTGCAACCAGCGCATTCTGCTTTTCAAGCACTCCTCTTCCTGTCAGGCTTCAGAGTTTCTGTGGCAAGTTAATGTAGGAAAACGTGTATTTGGGATAAAAATCCATTTTTTACTGAAAAGCTGCATTTAAAGGAAAATTCTTGCCTAGGTCTATTGAAAAATGTCCTTTCTGAAGCTTTGGGGCAGCGCACTGAGACATAGTGCAGAACTGTATGTGGTGGACCAGCGTGAGTCTCCGGTGCCAGGGAGTAGCTTAAAGTAGAACTCTTAACTGCAGGACCTCACACTTAAGAGGGACAAGCTCGAGGATGTGTTAGCTGATTGCCTGGCCCACAGCAGCCAGGGCTGTCCTGCATCCCATGGGCCATTCACCAAAGGCACTTTAGGGTGACATCCCGCCGAGTTCCCTGCTGATGCAGGATGCTGTGCACCCTGGGGGTCTGTGCAGCCTTCTCCAGCCTATGAAGAAGCCTCTGCGAAGCAGCAGAGATAAAACTTGGGTCATTTCAGGTTTCTGATCTGAAACCCAACAGCCAAACATTAGTTGTGTCCTATAAGATGCCAAAGTGTTATGTTATGGATATGGCTAGGCTGTGGCACTCAACTTGAAGCTGGCTGGAAGCTCCTTGGCCCTGTTCTATTGATTGTAACCTTTTTGCCTCTAATAACTCTAATGAAGAAGACCTTATGCAGTAAACCAGTGCAAAGTGTGTGGTCCTTGCAGTAGGTGAAATGTGAGTTGGAGCAGGAATGCAGAAAGGCAAATCCACTTTGACGTTTTGTCCTGCTCCTGGTGGAGCATCCCAAGAGCCGCTGATGTGAAATACACATTTAGCAGCTTGAGTAGGGGTAAATCTGCTTTCTGTAGTCCTAGTCACACCCAAGTGCTAATGATAGTTTTGCTGAAAGGGGTCTTTGTGTGTCCAGCTGTGGAAAACAGGATGAACAAGGGGGAAAACATGCTGAAATAGGGTTTCCAAATGTTCTTCTGCAGCTTGTGGTTCTGAGTCTTAATGCATATGCTGGCTTAGGCTCCATTTAAGACTTGCCCCTTGGAGAGAGGCTGTCAGGGCTCAGGTATATGCGGAGTCTCAGGGCAAACTCATTTCACGTTAGCCTAAAGCAGCATGCCAGATGAAGTAGTATTGTGAAACTCTAATTTTAGTTATTTGCTTGTGTCTTTGAGAGAAGGTGATCATGAATGTAAACCCTCTTCTTTCCCCCCCCCCCCCCCCCCCCAGTACAGCGCTGTTATGATTAAAAAAACAACTCCAAAGGCCTCGTATAAACTTCCTAAGTGCCTATCACTAGGTAAGGATAAAAAACGTTTCTCGTTGTTGAAATAGTCATTTTGAGAGTACCATCAAGGCATTTTGGAGAATAGAGGTGTTTTATTTTTAATGAGAAGAACTAAAGAATAAAAAATGGTAGCCTTGGAGAATTGCAGATCAAAGGTTTCTTCATTGTAAAACAAATGAAAGGTTTCAGTCCTAGAAGTGATGAATAAATTGATAAATTTTTAATATGAAGAACAGGCTATAAATGGTAATTTAATTCTTTGGGGGAGAGAATCATTTAAGCACTGTTTAAAAAGTCCAGATTTTTTTCCTGTGGAGATTATAATGATAACTGAGGGGAGGACTGGGAGAGGGCAGCCAGGGCTGTTGTGCTCAGCGCTGCTTGCGCTTACCGCAGTGCTTGTGTCCTTCCCTGTGGTGGGCGGCAGGAGGTGGATGCCTCTGTTCTTCTTGCAGAAGCTTGGTTGTGCCCTTTTCCTTTTCCCATGTGCATCTGGGGACTTCAGCCTTGTAGGGGGAAAACTGAATGCTTAAAATAAGAGTTCAGACTTATCAATGTGCCCATGCTTGCAGCCCCCCTGTGCTTTGGCTTTGCAAGAGGCAAAGCCTAGGGGGGTAATGACTGAGACGAAGTGTCCTCTGGCCCAGGCCACCCCTGTGCTCAGGGCCTGGGATGTGTGGTGATGTGGGATTGAAAACTGACCTCATGGAAGGAGTAGATTTCCCTAGGTGCTGTTGCAGAGAGGTCTCAGGCAGCACGGGGCAGGCAGGAGGCTGGGATAGGAATGACAGTGCTGGGAGAAGAGGACCATGGCCTTTGTTGGGTAAAGCAAGCATTACAAATGTAGGCTGGAGAAGGGACATTTAATAGCATTTGCCTAGGGCAGCTCACTGCTACCAGATTGAAAGGCTGATGGGTGCTGCCAAATTTGCATAATAGCTCCAGTAATAAAGGCCTTGAGGTCCCTGCTGATTGCTTCTCCATCACCCACTGCACACAGCCCTTGCACTGGGCACATCTTCCTCTCTGTAACTATGACCCACTTTTCACTTTCTAAACCCGATTTTATTTGTCATTTGTGGGATAGCCTGGCCCAGCTCTGCAAGGAAACCCTGTCAGCTCCTATATGGTGTTTCCTGCATGGCCAGTGGCTGGGACCACAGCCCACTGCTCTGTCCCTGCCTGGGCTGTGCTCTGGCACATCTGACCTGCCAGTTTCCCAGTCTGCATCTTCCAGTGATGCTGTCACGCTCACTAATTTTTTCCCCTTCCTCCTCTTGGCAGTGTTTTGAAAGTAAAAATAAAGAAAAACAGGAATAAGGGAAATATTTGCCTCTTACTTGACATTAATTCCATGATTCTAATCTTTCATGTTTCCATCCCCCTGGTAGTTCTCTCCCCTCGCTTCTGTGTCGCACTCTTCCCAAGCCTGGTGGATGAAGAGGCTCCACCACTCCACCCTTGTGCGTGGAGATTGACTCGATTCACAGACCTGGCTGGTTGAGCCATGCCTCCTGCCCCCAGCTAACAGCTATGCTGGAGAGAGAAATCTGCTACTGCTCTCACTAGTGACTGAATTCTGACTTCTTTCTGACTCCTTAGAGCAATGTAGGAAATAAAATTGGCTGTATTTGCAAGTTTCATAACAGGATCTGATTTTCAAGTGGTTGTGTCTCTATCACTGTTGAATATCTTTGACACTTGCAACAAAATAAAAAACATAAATTGCCCACTTCGATGTAAACAAAAGAGTTTGCAAAGAAAAGGTAGTGTTTTTGACGAATGTTGCTTTCTGCTATCAGTTTGTACTGAAGTGCCTTAGAAGGCATGATGGGACTTATTGGTCATGGGCATAATTTTTTGGTCAGCTTGTGGCTTACAGGGAGTCGCAAATGTGTGTGTGCATTCAGACCTTTGCTGTATCACTGGATTGCTGATGGTATGCCTAAGCTCTAACAGCTGGCCACAGTGTAGAAAGCTCCAAACTGAGAAGCAGAGTTGAGCTCTCCAACTTTAACCCTCTGGGGACTGCAGGTGGGCAGTGCTAATACAGTGAGAAATTTTAAGAGTTTTATTCGTAGCTTAAATATGGAGCTTAAATGCTGCACTGCTGTGCCCCCTCTTGCATCCTTTCCCCAGCCCAGATAATGAAAGGTGCACCTATAAGGTTTCATCATCTAATTTCTTAGCTTGTATCAACTTCACGTGGTAAGTGGATAATTCAATATTATCATTAAGAGCATAACTGAAATTGATTTCACTGTGCTGACTGGAATTTTATTTTTCAGCCCTGAGGTTTGACCAAGTGTTTGTTTCAGGTGGATTCTCCAATCCCTTTTAAGTACTCTTCAGCTTCACTTGTATGGCTGTTCAGCTGGTTGTTGTTAGCCTGAAATCAGACCTACATTTTGAAGAAGGCTGAACAATAATGTCTGGAGGTTGCATTGGTACAAAAGTGGTTCACCTTGGGAAATTCCTCTCTGTATCTAGCTCACTGATCTCTTTAAGAGCTTATGGGTCTGATTCAGCCTCATGTTTATTTTGCAGCATTGCTTTGGGTAGAGCTGCTGCTGTTTTTTCACAGATGTGTGAGATCAGAGCATGCCTTGTGGAGTTTAACTCTTTGCACTCAGAGCAAAAAGCTTCTGAAAGCTTTGTGACCCGATTTTCAGCCAAATGATATTTGCTGCTCCCATTTTTCCCCCGCCTCTTTATCAGGGCAGCAGAGGGAACTTGAACCTCTGGAGAGATGGCAGTGAATGCTCAGAAGGAGCCCAGGCTTGTCAGTGTAGCCTTTTTATCAAGCAGGCTTGTATGAATCAACACATTTATGCAAATTTTATTCAGTTTTGACCCAGTGAAAGGTTTTACTTAAGCAGAGAAATAAACCCTTTAAATCTCACCAGCTTGGATGTTTTAACAGTGCTAATGCACACAAACATGAAAGTTGTATTGAGTCTGTACACAGTTCCCTCCTCTCCCAGAAGGCTGGCTGAGAGAAATGCGCAGAGTAAACCAGCACAGTGAGAGCTGAGAGCTCCTGAAATGTTTGTGAGAATGTTACTATGTTGAATATATTTTAACTGGACACTACCCCACACCTGTTTACTGGTTTTTTTTTTTATTTTTAACATCTGTGTTTTAAAGGATGACTGAAAAGTTCTTTGTCTGGCAGCATAGAAATACCTGGATTCAGATGATTATGAGTTTAATTTGCTAGCCCTTAAATACTTGCCTTCGCTAACACTGCACTCTAGTGACTTGCACCATTGTGTTTGCTGTGCTTGCTCTTATCTTCCAGATTTGTGTGCCCCTAGATGTTGCTTGTTCAGCTGTTGCTGTTCAGCTTAGCTTTTCAAATTCTGGTTTCCTGTCCATGCTCCAGCCCTCTGCTCATAGCAGAGGTTGAGTTCCTGTATGTTTTTCTGTCCCTCTTACACCTGTCTGAGAGAGCTGTGAATCTACCTGTGCTGAATGTGTGGCACTGTGGCAAAACTGCTAATGCCATTTAATTCCAGCTCTAGCAGTGATGGCAAAGTAATAACTGAAAAATTACACAGTCAGTGTTGGACAGAGCATCATTTAGTGATGTGAAATGCATTTCTGATTGGGCTGGAATTTCATAGCTACTAGCTCTTGTACTCTTGCAAAGGGCTGCACGGTTTATTTGCTTTGTTGTGGTATTGGTTTTGAATAACTTTACATGAGTTGAAAGCTTAGGAAATGGAGAAAATATAGAGGGAAATACAGGAGGTGTGACAGTCAATCAGATAGCATATGGAAATAAAGATTGACAGGAAAAGAGGTCATAGCCATCAACACTATAATAGCAATGTTCAGAGATAAATCTAGAATCCATGTTGCAAAACTGTTCCTTTAATTGGAAAATGGAGAATTTCTTAGCACAGCACTACAAGTGTTGGAAATACAAGGTATGTAAAAAGAAATGGTATTTTTCGTTTTTATACACTCTTCTGTGGGCTAGCAAATGTGAAATATGATTACTTATGACTTCTGTTCATTTAAAAGGGCACTTATTACTAGTTTTATGGCTTAAATTTCCAAAATTAAATTCTTTATTTGTATAGCTGAGATTTAGATTAAATTTGATATTCATCCTTAACACAACTGGTAAATTTGGATTTTTATTCTTAATAGTCAGAGAATCACAGAGTGACTGAGATGGGAAGGCACCTCTGGAAGCTGTCCAGTCCAAGCCTCTGCTCATAGCAGGGTGAGTGAGAGCAGGTTGCTCACAGCCATGAGCAGTTGAACTTGGAACATTTGCAGGGAGGGAAACTTCATAATCTCTCTGGGTAACCTGTGCCAGTGCCTGACCACCCTCATGGTAGAAAAGTGATTGTGTGGTTTTCTCTTACATTTGAAAAGAGTTTCAAACAAAATTTGAAATTTGTTCCCACTGCATCTTGGCCATAATAATATTCCTCGTACAAATATTTTATATTCAACCTTTTGTTAAGTTATATTGGCTCATTCATCCTTGTAATTTCCTGAGAAAATTAGAATTAATTTTTTCGTAGGGAATGTGGCTGAATCTGGGCAGAAATACTTTTTTCCAGAAATCAAAATATGAAGTTAGGTTTACAAAAACTATTGTATATCATTGACTAAGAACTCTCTCACCACTTTCCGCCTGCCTCCCCCATTTTTATATGAGATGGTTGTTGATCCCCTACCATTAAGGATTATATTTATGAGCAAATAATATTTTACAAGATCTTTATAATAAAGTTGCCTCTTCAGTGGATGTACTATGTCATAAAATTTATTAGATACAAGATCAGATTTCTGATTTTTTAAGAGTGTCATAAAAAATAAAACTTTTGTGGGGAAAAAAGAAAGGCAGTATCAGTAGTAAAAACTGATGCTTCTTTCCCCACTTTCCTCTTCCTTAATTAACTTAAAATTACACTGGACAATCCTGAAGTAATGTGAAAAAGTGGCATTTAATAGATAGAAATTATTAAGAAACTTTCAGCTGTCCTCTGGGAATATGCCTTAGTGCTTCTGTGTTCTTACGGCTGCCAAAAATATCCCCAGTAATTCTCAAACTCTTTTGGCAGATGAAGGCAGAATGACTGGTTTTACAACAATCAAGATCAGATGGTGGCAGATCTATCATACACTTTTCTATATTAAGAAATATGTACACTGGGAAATAAGCCGTGATCATATGTTCCTTCTCTTTCCATCAATTTGTTGCTAGCAAGTTACTGTTAGCATTAGCGTCTGTGAAAGATGGGAGACAGTAAGAGTTCAAATCAGTCGTGCTCTACGTGCTTTTTATTTCAAAGATTCTTAGCGTGGTTTCACTGCTGTCTCGGGGGAAAAAAATAATAATAAAACAAAAGAGTTCAGTTTTCTCTTTCCCTTAATGTTGAGGAACTGTCAGACACACTTTGATACTTCCGTGGCTTGAAGCAGCGGTGACCACAAAGAATACACCTTTTCTGCTGTGTCTTTGTTTTTTTCAGTGAGAGGTGAGGTTATACTGTTGGCAGGAGAGACTGCCTTTGTTCTGCTAAGATGTATCATTTTAGCCGTGGATGAGTCTTGGGAAACAAAAGCATTTAGTTTTCTATCCCAACCAAGTGATCTTGTGAGAAACTAAAGCTAACACCACAGAGAATTTCTGCTTCGTTTGCAGGAACAACCTTGGCTCTTTTTGTATCTGCCTGCTTCTTTTGAGGAACTCCTATATCTTTCTTCATCATTTTTGTTTTCCTAAGGGTTTTGTTCTTAGAAATTACTCTTATTTGTAGCTTAGCATCCTGCAAGCAGTTTTCCAATCTATCAGAAGGACTTGTAAAGTTGCTTCTGCATAAGCTTCAAATAAACCTGATAACATGTCTGTAAAATTGTAATTCCATTCATGCTGAAAACGCAAAACCTTTTCTTGTCAGGGTGTACACTCTAGTCTTGCTGATGGTTGCTACCATCACAGTAATTTGAGTTATCTCCTATTTGGAGATGTAGTTTCACCAGCTAATATGAACAGTAGTATCTACATCCAATTTTAAATCAGGAGGACCCTTATTTTCCTTCACTGTCTTGAGTCAGACTCCATGTCCAATCAGGCATCCTCTAGTCAAGGATAAATGAATAGGCTCAGATCTGAAAACTTTGTTGGAGGAGTCATACTAAGTCTCACTTCCTTTAGGTAGTTTGTTCCACAGCTACGATTCAAAGCTTGACTTTCGGCCTATCCATCTTGTTTACAGGTAGACATGCAAAATAATAAAAGGATTCAAAATTCCATTTCCTTTAGTCGCAGCTTTGTAATACAAGCTATAATTATTTTCCTCTGTAATAAAGAACCCAGGTCTGGATTCAGGAAAGAGGGATGCTGCGAGAACCCAGAAGGTTGATGGTTTGTTATAATTATTCAGGAATCTGTTGATGGGAATGCCTGCCCTGGCGTTCCCAGCATCTGGCCTGTGTCAGGCTGAGAGGGAAGCTCCATTCGTTTTTTCTTATTTTTTTTCCTTCTGATCCAGAGGATAGCCGCAGGAGGATACCTCCCTGGCTTCCAGCCAGACCCCCGAGCAGTGCTGCTTTCCTCTTGGTTTCCCCACGCGGTTTGTGCCTTGGCTCTGCCATCTCCTTAGCAACTCGGAGCACGCCAGCAGCACACAGCCACACAGCCCCCGGGAGCTGCAGCTCTATTTATAGGCAGCTGAGCCTGGATGAAAATTTCCAGAATGCTCTGCTAAGGCCTCTACGGGCACCAAAAACTTATGGGTCCTGCTAAAGGATCTGGCATGGTGCCATATCTGAAAGTCCTGCCCTTTGCATCCTGCAGGGTGCTCAACCTTCGCAGTAGAACACTCTCACTCCGATACATAGCAAGGATTTTCTGTTTACATAACTGCTAATTAACCTTTCAGGAATCATGTTCTCTGTAACCCAGGTTAGGAAGTGAAATGCAGGTGCAAAAACAACAGCCTGGGGTAATATCATGTTGTAACAGGCAAAGTCTCAAGGATGATGCCATGTCTATGATGTTTTGGGGTTTTTTTATTTCACGGATATGGCTTAGTGAAATCTTAGAAAACAGGAGAGGAAAATATTTTTCTGAGCTTTGTGGTTAGGTTTGTTTTTTCTTTATAATTATGTTTCTTCAGGCTGAATTCTACATCAAAACCACAATTTAATCACTGGGTTTATTGCTTACTGTTGTTCTGCGAAGGTTTATTGATTCAAGCATTTCCCTTAGTCATGTGACTGAGAAATTAAGTAAAGAATGTGTGGTGTTGCTAAGAACAACTCCAAGTATTAAAGAAATATATGATAATCAATTAAAATGGTTTTGCTGATGACCTTGAGTAGCACACCTGTTTTCATGAGCTTTTCATGTATACTGAGCTGAAACTGTGAGACACCCGTGAAAGAACTTAGTATTTATGGGAAGATAATACCTTTTAAGTGAATCTGATGAGCTTTTTGGAGGTCCTGAAGTTACTATATATCTAGTTGCATGACAACTTGGTACTTTTTTTATCTGGGAAAAATCATAATGAAAGACTTCCATAGGGTAGTGATTTTTTTTGTTTCTTTAATCTTTGTATCTGGACCTCATATACCAGTATAGGAGAATTTTGTGTCCTGATCTAAGGCATCCCTCCCAGATTTCCTTCATAACCTGCATTCCCTGCAGATGACTGCTAATGGGAATAGCCTTGGAGGAAATGTCACTCCACTTTTGAAATACTCTTTGATGTCTCAAAGTCATGACTGGAATTGTTCTCCTGGACACCATGGTGAGAAAACAATGCCTGTCTTAGACTGGAGTAGCAAGGAGAGTCCAAAGCAACATTTCTCCTACTCCAGTTGGTAGGAATATAGGAATGACATGCTTTTGTGTGTGCTTCTACCTGCAAGCAGAACATGGTGAGGTGAAGATATGCACTGTATAGGCAAGGCTGATTGACAGCCCAGCTGGTGCAGATCAGTAATTGGAAATTCATTGCACATAAATCTTCTAGTACTTACTGTGAGACATGGGAAGGAGAATATCTGAGCTCTGAAGCAGTTAACTCTTTCAGGGCCATCTGTGAAGATGTTCAGCTTTCCAAGCAGCAACATTGTTCAAGTATTTATCTTTAAATCCTTCATTTTTTGTTGTAGTGAGAAGAGTGCTGGTGGAGGAAAAAGCCACCACCATGTGCTTCAATTGATAGCATTTAGGTGAACAACCTTAAATATTTAATATTTTTCTTTTACAAGTGTAGTTTCAGATTGTCTTGGAAAAATCATCTTTGTATTTGGTGGTGAACACATTTTTGCCTTTACAAAATGCATCTTGCACGTGTTGCCTGCCAATTTCATGTCTGATTTACCTGATTTGTGTTTCCACATTGGTGGGCTTATTCTATGTTTGTCCATGTGCCAGAAGACTCTGCAACTGTATTTTAAGAGGTCTGTTCATGTCTAAATATTTATATTCTTTTCCATGAGGCTGAGACTGATTGTATGTGCTAGCAACTTCATCCCTGCACCCCCCTTCTTCCCCCAGCTCAAGTGTGTGGTTTTGGTACGTTTTCCTTCTCACTTGATTTCAACACTCTGGTGATTTCCACAATACAGTTCTGAATGTATAATTGGTTTCTGGTGACCACATTTTTTCTCATTTATTTTGGACTGCCTGTGTTCTGTTACACACATATTTGTCTCTTCATTAATGTCAATGTGAATTACAAATGAGGGGCTAAGTGTGGATAAATTAGTAACTACGCGAAACGGAAGGCGGCATTTAACTTTGTGAATTATTTGTGTGGGCACAGGACAGCTAATGGATACCTGAGGATCTGAACAAACAGGCAGTGCCAGCGTGCAGGGCTCCACTGTCAACGCAGAGTTCACAGCGTGGTGGCTGGGGAAGAAGGGGGCTCTTTTGGGGGGCAATGCAAGCCTGCTGGGTTTTAAGGCCCAGTCTTCTGGCAAGTGCTGTGGATAGATGGAAGTGGTGATTGTGGTTTTGGAGCCAAAAGTCATGCTTGTCTCTAAGGGAACAGTTGTCTATATACAGTAAATAGAAGACTGAGTAGTTTGCATATCAGTCCATAATGTATCGAGACTTCTCTTGACCCTTAAAATGGTGTAAGACAGTCCAGAATGGTGTTTCTTGCTGTAAAAATACAGCACTTGGATGAAAGCCTTCCTTCAAGATGGCCCGTGTTCTCTGCCTGTGGTAACACTTTATTCATTTATGTCAGGAGAAAACCTTTTGTCTTCAGCTGAACAACTTCTGCTTTGCTTGCGGTGCCCTGCAGAAACATTACAAGAGGTTTCCTTAAAGGGAAGCACTTGGCTATTTTCTAAGCTCACTTTCAAAGTACTCTGAATTAATTATAAATGAGTAAAGCTGTCTGGCTCTTGATTACACAATTGCCTATCCTGGATTCCCTCTAATGAAATGTAAGCTGGTCCAATGGCAGTAAAACGGGAGGTACCTTCTCTCCTTCCCTATTTTATGATCTGAGCTATTCTCAGATCTACTACTCTGTTTTGTTTTTTTTTAAGCTGCAATTCTGCCAGCCTTACATTTCCTCCCCTCTCTCCTTGCTACCTTATTTTTATTAGGCTTTTCTTTTGGCTGCACTTATGCCCTTACCCTGTTATAATTTCCATTCAAAGTAGTTAACACGCATTGATACAGAGCCTTTTTGCACTGAACTAACGCAATGCATTTTATTTATTTAAAGGATTCTAAGTGCCTATAGTGTCTAAGTGTTTGACAAACATTTAAAAATACACAGAAGTCAAGCACTTAGCTGCCCCAAGAGGATGGGTTTCCCTCTGTGTCTGCCAGGAACATCCATAAACCCTATTATTCATGTACCACGTAGCTTAGTTACAATTAAACTGAAGTCTTTGCTTTCTGTGTGGTGAACCCTGACCTGCTGTCTCCATCGTTTGCCACAACCTGAACCTCAAAGGATAATGCTGCATTTTATCCCATTTCTCTTTTTCTGCCCTCATTTTTTTATAGTGCTGGATATTATGGGCTGCAGTTCTGACTCCTGTCACATTTTCACTTGGTTTACCACTTCAGATGGGGTGGGAGATGGCTCAATGCAAGTGACATGGATGTCCTTTGCTCTGACATTTATATTCTGTGTATAATACCAGAAGTTAAGGAGCTGTGAAGTCTCAGTTTGATCTGTAGTAACAGTGTATAAGCTAAAGACCCCAGCCTGAGTTTTGGAGTGGAGGTCATTGAGCCATAGCCCAGTTGAATCACGGTACACATGGTAGAGATGGTGCTGCTCTCTCTTCTGCTTATTGAGTCTCCTGGCCTGGATATCCAGCACTGCTCTTGACCTTTTTTCTTGTTGAGGAAGGATGAGTTCAAAATTACTTAGGAAAGTGGCAGTGAGGGCAACATAAATTTATTCATCCCTGCTCCTCTCCCCTCTTCCTTGTGTTGGTTTAGGGCGTTGAAGACAGGCTATGAAAATGGATGAAGCTGTAAATTTTCTTCTCATGATAATACTGTAGAATCTAAGGAAAATGGGTTCTTCTGGGTTTTGTTTTTCCATCTTTGCTTGAGATAGTAAATGAAGAATTTGGAGGTCCTCCTGAGGCTGATTGAAGATTGCCTTGAAATGTAGACTGTACCTGCTGAGTTACCATCCTCCCTGCCTTTGGGATTTGAAACCCATTTTGATGAATGCCATTTAGTTCCAGAATTACCACAGGGCTGATACATACCTATTACTGTGCCAGGCTTGGAGTCATGTACATTGAAACTAAATTGAAAGGGGAGACCTGAACCTTTATTACTTTTTTCTTTTTACTGGGATGTTCTACCATTCCACCAAAGCTAGACTGTCCCAGTTGCCTTTTCATAACAGGGTGCTGCGTTTTGTCATCTGCTTGCTTCCAGCTCCCTTTGCCAGGACCTCTAGCCCTGAAGCTGCATTTGTGGAGTATCCACAACCTTCAGAACTCATTCCCACAGCTGGTGCTTGGGTTTGATAAAGGCATCAGTCCAGAGAGTTTTTAAACCATCAGCAACCATAGCAACCAGCCTTGTATCATTTGAAGAAGTAGTCCTGAGCACAAGTCACTTTAAAGACCCATGCACTTTGCTTCAGAAGACCTCCCCAAAATGGGTGGAAATTGTGACTTGATGACATTTAGGAAATAGGGCAGAACTTGTAGAACATTTGTTCTGAGAGTGACAGAAGCTGTCAAAATTGTAAGACAATTACACTAATGCAACCTCTCCTAATAATGGGCAACATCAGTCTGGCTATGTTGGAAACCTGTTAGAAATAGATGGTTTTTCAGAGTGATTTCTCTATTTTCTCTTCCTGTCTAAATGGTATCTGAGACCTACATAGGCAAATCATAGAATATGAAGCATTTCTAGGGGGAGGATGGGCTGGGGAGGAGGGGAAAGGAGGAGTGGGGAAGAGCTTTGGTGAGAAAAGCATTACCAAACCAGTGGAGAACCATCAGAGGAGAAAATTGTCTTTTTACCTATTAGTTTGGAACTAACATACTTGAGCACCAGCTTGACCTTCAGGGATGTCCCTCAAGTGGGAGGGTGAGCTCAGTAATCACCCCATCCTGGTGTGCCTGAAGACCCCCTACAAGTTGTATCTTCCCAGAATCTTAGGAGACTGTCAGAGGAGAAGTTGATATATAACAAGGAGTGGTTTTGACTACTCTGATGCAACATGGATCCCTGAACTATATTGATGGGGGTTTTGACTGCTTGACCACAGTGACAGGGTTGTGGTGGTGGGATGTGCCAACACACTTCGTGTTCTCTTGAGCTGGCTTGCAAAAGGTGCTTAGAAAAGTTGCTGCTAAAATAAAACCGGAGAGGGAGTAAAGGATGCAAGCTTGCAGTGAGCGGGAGACAGAAATCCTAGGCGTTTGTGATCTCTTTCCAAATTTATCCATCTCTTTTCCCACATCTCTTTTCCCACATACTCTCTCCATTTCTAAGGAATGATGCTTAGCAGTTACTTTCTGTCTTCGAAGGTAATAGATGTGAGCATCTGTGATGTGGCAGAGCTTTTCATTTGAACTGTTATTAGCATGTGCTGGAGATATATATTCAAGCAAAGTGACACTTAAAATATATTCCGTGTTGTATGCCAATATCCTATAGAAAGGCCTGATATATCGGTAACCAAAATTAGCAATGGAGCCATACTATCATATAATCTTCTCAGTGAAATCACAGACCACTACATAGCAATTTTCTTAGGTACTTGTAATGCTCTTATGCATACTTATTTTCCCTTCCCGCTATCCCACGTAGTTGCTTCTTCAGTAGACTTTGGCTGGTATGTCCTAACCTTCACTGCAGGCTCTTTTGGCTCTGTTAAGATTCAAGTCTCTCTCTGCTTTTGAGCCAGCTCCGTCCCTAAGCTGCCAAGCCATAGCAGTGGGGGAAGGTTTCCTTGCTGCAGAGAAGGAACCAAAGTGTGGTAACTCAGTCTGCACTGGGAGAAGCAATTGGAGGTGTTACATAGAAAAACTTCTTGAGGAGAGCTCTGCCCTGTGTTCATGCTCAGTGTGAGCAGGATCAGGGATAGGGACAAGACATACATCATGGAACCCTAAACAGCTGGTAGGGTCAACTGCATCAAGCTGGCAGCAGCATCAGCGCAGGCTGACTCAGTGGGGCAGGCAGATGCCCCAGGAACTGTACTGCACTACCTGTAGCTGCCTTAGGACAAACTAAGCACTTACAGCTGAACAGTACAAATTTCTTCCAATTTTATTTTAAACTTTATTTTTATTTCAGTTCATTCTAGAAAGAGCTCCTTCCTTCCCAGTAAATTACAGATCTTTCTAATGCTACAGTCAGAAGCATGAAAAATGTCCCAGCTGCTTTAACCAAGCTTGCCTGAGTGGTTGTGTCTGCCATGAAGCCACAGTAACAGATGCTTTATCGCGGTATGGTCAGTGGTCAGAGCTTTCTGGGTCCTGATTAGATTTATGTGGTCTGTTCTGATACTTGTAGCTTCACTGTTGTGATCGACAATGCTGTTCAGTCTTGTTTAAAATTAGGTTAGATTTGGTTCTCTGTGCTGCAGTCAGATTTTGGGTACAGTTTCATTTACTAGACTGCTCATACAGAGCAAGAGCATTTCTGGTGGGAATGGTAAAGAAATAACTACAGTTTTCTAAGTTTGTGTTCTGTCATAATGTGTAGGACCTTTCTTAGGAGGGTATGTTTTGCAAACCCACTGAATAAGGACTTTAAAAATGTGAAAATTATAAGATTGTTAGGTCACTTGAAATGAAGTGCCTTTAGAGAGTTTGTTAGCATCATGAGGATATAAACAAGACTTGACAATTCCCAGTTGACCAAAGTATGGTTGATGTGTCACAGAGTAGAGTGAACCCCTCATGCCTAGGTGGGAGGTATGAACACCTTCTGAAGAGCTGGGACATTGAAGGGATGCAGTGGGCACTGCAGCTGCCTTTAGGATTGTTGGACCTCCGTGGTGGATGCTGTGGGGGAGGTGATCACCCAGCCCCTCAGACTGGCAGCTGCACATTGCTGAAACCCAATTTTCAAATAGGCCTTTTATCCTTGGTACTTTCTACATAATGGTGCAGAGCATTAGTCAGCTGAACCTCACCATGGTTTACTGCCTGGTTGTAAATTGTAATTGGCTGACTAACCTTCTCTGATGTTAAGTGCCTTAAAAGGTTGTTTTTCCTTTATTTTAGTTTAGGTTTAGTTTCTGGCTTTATGTGTTCTTTCTGTTTATTCTGATACTAGAATGTAATTAGAAATTAAAAAGAACAAAGCAAACCTCCAGCCCTACTGATGTACATGAACATGAATCATCATCTCTTGAAAGTGTGTTTAATCCAGAGCTCTGCAACCTGATATACATCCCCTTCATTTGGTAAATATTTAAAATATCTGCTGACATTTTTTCACATTCTTGAGCAAAGACCGCATCACCACGTGTTCAGCTGTGTTTCTGAGTACTCGTGTTGTGAAGCTGAGGTGTGTTAAATGTTAAATGTTTTATCTTCTTTTGTAATTTTTAGTATCTATTGTACTATTATGAAAACAGATACAAAGAAAGAGAGAAAAGCCTACCAATTTATTTCTCTTTTAATCATCAAAATGAGCATATTAGAAAGAAAATGTAAGCAACTTTAAATAGTGCCGAAGGCTGTAGTCTTTGAGAACAGTTGAATTGGGAGGTTTATATAATGAACAGAGTTGATGATGCTTGTAATAAAGTGGATTAGCTGCTAGAAATTCTGTTACACCATTTATCTTTACTTAGCTAATCTTCCATGTTTGCAATTTTGGTCATATATGCTTGGGGGTACCACGACAGATTGTGGTTGTCCAAAAAGAGGGCACATTTTGGTTGGCCAAAATGCTGACACTTCCCAGTGTAATTTCCAAAGGAGAAAAGAGAAAAAATTTCATACCTTTTCCTCTGGATCGCATAGTATTGCCCCCTTAGCAATTATTAGTTCCTGCCCTCAAGTAGTAATATTGACTTCTTTCTCTTTTGATAGCAACTCTTTTTCTTTGATGCATCTTTCCATCTTGTACTTCTGCTAGGTATTCCTTACAGCTTACACGGAGTTAAACTCTCACATGAATAAAGCAAATTCTGAGCACAGTGCTTCTTCTTCCAAATCATGTTAGGCTAAGCATGTCCTGTTCTGTGGGTTCTGTTTATGTGATTATTGGGGCCCCATGTCTGATGGTGGCAGCAGTGCATTGGGCGATGCTGATCTGCGAGGACTGTTCCTGTCAGGTGGAATGTGCTGAGGTTGTTCAGAGGCTCTCTGGGGAGAGCGAGGCCTGCAGGCAGCTCCCCAGGAAGTCTGTGCATGGCAGACTCTTTTTAGAAGCCTCTTGCCCGGGTCAGGACCGCGGCACACCCCTCTTTCCCTGCCTCCAGCAACAGAAGGGCTTGTTGGCATTGAGGGACCGGGACCTCCACTGTGAAATTCAAGATTTTCTACTTTAAGAGGACATTGACCAATGACTTGGTCTTACCCTGGCATATTGGCTTATTTTGAGAAATGTTCTATATCCCTTTTTCTTCACATATATGAGGTGTCCGTTCAATGAATTCCCCACCGGCTTGAAATGTCCTACCAAACAGGGACACTAATTCTAATTGTTGAACAAACTTTAAATTATTTTCTAGTAAAATAGAAAATATTTTACTAGAAAATATTAGTACATTTTTATTTGGAATAAAACTTGAGGTTGAATACACGTGTAGAATTTTTAAGGAGCACAGTTGTTCCTCTACTACCATGAATAGTGCTTTGATTCAAACTTGAGTAGTCTAGAATGGTGTTGATACTTTTTTAAGGAACAAAGCTTTACTTTAAAAATAATGTCAAATTCAGTTGATTGTGTTTGAAAGAAGAACAGTCTTTGCAAGTAAGGGACTTGAAAAGCCTGGAATCAGTTTCCTGCTATTCTCCAACACATTTTGTATCTCCTTGGGGAGGCAATTTAGGCTTTCAGTTATCAAATCATCATCTCCAAAATGGGGATAATAAAGACATTCTCAGTGCCTGGGAATGTTGAGATGACAGATCAACAACTGATGGATCATTTATGGGTTCCAAGAGCCCTTATGTGCTCGTGTAGCTGTAAACCTCAACCTTTCCCAAAATGCAGCTACCCACTGGGCCTCCATCGCCAGTGAAGATTCAGTGCTTTATATACTTACTAAAGTGGGTTTTTTTTGTGTAAGAAATTTGATTGGCAGGGTGGGTGTATGTACGTGTTCATTCACTCTGATGTTGTCCCAAAGCAGTTGCAAAATGATTTGGTCCACTTGCTGAGAGAAGTGTTGTGTGCAAGGTTTAGGCCACTTTCAGGGACACTTTAGCCAGTTAGCATTACCCCCTAATTCAGGGTAGAGGGCTGAAAGAGGAATGCCATTTTGCCAACTCTGACTATCAGGTTGGTATTACAAATCTCATTTCAAATGCAGTTTGCAGTGCTGTGGTGCTGGATCAGTAACAACTGTGAAGCATCATGATCTACATAAATTCCTGTGATTTTCAGTGAAGGCTTTTTATTTTCCTCTCTTTCAAACTGTCAGGTGGTGTTGTCCTGCTTAATACTGTGTTAATCATGGGTACTTCTTCCTGACCCTTTTTGCTCAAAAAAACCCTATGTCAGCTAAAAGATATTTGTGAAGTGCAGCATCTGCACCAGAAATACAGGTGCAAGTACATGAGCCTGGAATTACCGCAGCTCAAGAGACATGCCTTCATGTCTATAACCAGTATAGCTGCACTCTTCTGAATCTTCCCATGTAAATCAACCTTTGATTTGTGATACCTCTTGGGATATTTGACCACTTCTTGGGATTTCTGCATGCCCCACGTTTATCTAACTATGAAGGATGTTACTTGGAATCATAAGGAATTTGTGACAAATGGTGTGATACTTGGATCTATTGCTTGTAGTCACTAACAGAAATTTGTCCTGCTGCTGGGTTTTTTCCCTCTGTTAGCTAGAGGGAGAATCATAACCTTAACATTATTTAATTGGAGGCCTTTTGAGTTAATTAATTTAACTCTTCACTGCCTTTGATCGCATGGTTTTATGAGTATTTTTAATTGATCTTATTTGTATGGAAATGTAATCTAACATTAATATAACAAGATGGATTCAAATCAGTGGTCAACCCAGCTGTTCAATCAAGGATATTGCTCAGTGCTATTTATTTGGTTTAATTTGAAGATCATGGCCACCCCAGAAACAAAGAAGGGAAAGCAGCTACTGGTGCTGAAATCCTGTAATTGTAGGCAGTTTCACTGATGGATACTCTTAGCTTGGAATTGTACCGGCCACAGCAAATAAATATGGCTTTCTTTCCTTTCCACTGAGTTTTACAAATACAAATATGGAAAGGGAAAGGGGAGCACTTAACCTGTGAATTTCAGTCCAGTTGGATTTAAGCAAACCACTCATTCACGCTTAGATTAATGGCTTGTCAGCAGACTCTATCAGTTGTGGTCTGTATTGTTTTAATTTGCAACTGCAAGAGTTAATGCTAGTAATTGCTTTTCCTCTATAGAGAGCGTCTCTAGTAGATTGTTTTTGCATGGCAATCTGTGATTGATAGATCAGGGAAAACAGGACCAAAGAAGGTTACTGCCCCCCAACAACTTCCCTCTTCAAATTAAAATAATTCGCAATTTGCAGGATGCCTTGTCACACGTGCTTCAGGAATGAAGCAGTAAACACACTAGGCTGCATTCCCTTAAAGCAGTGAACCTCTTACTGCCTTTCTTTCACCAAGCCAAACAAGTCGTGTTGTTGGGAGTCCATTGAAAACAAGTGTGCTGGTGAAACAGTCCCCAGACCCCTTCAGCAAACTTCCTGTACGGTCAGGCAGCGGACCTGATGAAAGAGCCTGTTTGTGAACCTTTGGATTCCTTCCATTGATTTGTAAATCCACTTTATTAAAGTACTGCCGAAGCTAGTGAAATGAGCAGCCGAGGGCTCCCGTCAAGTTCCTAACAAATATCTGATGCAGCTTGGATCACTGGTACTAGCACATGCTTTTGAAATTGTTTTTTTTCTGCTGTGTTGGATCGTTTCGAGACTGGGGGAGTAGAGACGTAGGAGGAAAAACGCAGTCTCCACCAGCCACACATTACATGGCTGCTTTATTTTTCAATGCTGCTAAAACTCCTCTTATTTAATATCGATCATACCAAGGAGCCAGCAAAGTACAGTGTTAATTGGGTCCACTGGAATTCTTGTCCCCTGGGAGAGAGAGTGCTTCCTAGGCAGGGAGGGCGGAGGGAAGGAGGGAGGGAGGGAGAGGAGGAGGGAAGCAGGCAGGGAGGAGGGGACCCACTGTGCGCAGCATAAAATGTAAGTGCACTAGACATCAAGGCTTCTGCTTGCATCGCTGGGAAGCAGTCACGGCGGTTCCCACCCGCCCCCTTTTCAGAAATTAGCCAACTATTTTTATTTTTTTTTCTAGTCTGGTAGTTGTTCTTGAATTAACAGTTCCTTTCTTTTATTTT
>NC_031768.1:78642044-78660905 GCF_001522545.3 Parus major | reverse complement strand
CCCCCCCCCCCATTTGCGGAGCACTTTTTTTTATTTTAATTGTTTTCCTCTCCTTTCTGCAAAGCTGCAAAAGCTGTGCTTTGAAAACTGCTGCCCCAGAGTGCAGTTGCTTAGCTGTCCTGTCAGCATTGTTCTAATGCTCATTCCATATGTATGTCACATAGGAGCAGTACCCTCCTCCTCTCCCTTCCCCCCATCCATGCATTCGACTTTTTCCCCCGTAAAGACTGATTTTTATTTTTTTTATTTTTCTGAAGGAGCTTGCAAACAGGGAGATTCAAACTGAATGTTTCTGTGCTGTGGTTACTTATATAGACAAGACCACATTTCTCTTAGAAAAAGTGTTTGCTCTGTTCCTTCTTTTCCCCTACTCTTTCTTCCCTATAAGCACAAAGGCTTTAAAAACTAAGATCTATAGTTCCTTTTGCCTTTTTTTTTCCTTTGCGTTACCGTGACAGCATGTATCTCTGCTGCTGAAGAATGAAGCAGGCAGGCTGGAGGATTTTTATGTTCAATGCTTTTGGGACCACTAAAAAGAAGTCTGCAGAGAAATACGTACAGCAGCTGTGCCAACTGAGTTTCTCATGACTGTTATCTGTCACTTACTCTGACTAAAAGGTAAGGGGTTCTTTAGTTTTTTTTGTTAAAGTCTTTGTGCATTGTTTGTGTGGTGTCATTTGACATGTGCAACTCCGTGGCTCGGGAGGGAGGTGGGTTGTGAAGATTTTTTGTGTTAAGGTATTATAGGTCACCCAAGCAAAGCTCTTCACATGCAGAGGAGAAAAAAAGATCCTGTTTCTTCGAATTGTTTCCCTTTTCATCCCAAATGGTTCCTCCAGCTTAGCTCGCTACTGATTGAGACATAGAGCTGGGGCATTATCGCTGCTGCTTATCTTTCCTGGTGCTCTTTCTCTACCTAGGGAGCACACGCAGCCAGTTGTGTGTGCGTGCGCAGATGTGGGGTAAGGCACAGCCCCGGTGCATGGCAAGTACTTGGCAACATGCACATTCTCCCCTCTTACTGTAACTAAATGTCTTCAAGCACCCTTCGAAAGGTAAGAATGCCTTAGTTCAGCACACTGCAGCTTATGCCTGTTTAAAATTATTACTTGGATTACAGTGCATACTGTGGAAAGTTATTAGTTTCCACAGAGACCAGTTTAATTGGGGGGTATGTGTGCAGCGGTTCTGTTTTGTGCTTTCCATACACTGCTTGTGGGGGAGTATGAAATGTTATTTTCTTCTTAATTCTTGGGAAGGGTGAAGTTTACACTGTCTGTTAGGCATAGCAAATGAAGTTATAGCTGAAATCGATTAAAGCTGTGGAGAAGCATAGCCTTACAAGGCTCTTCAACTTAGCCTGAGAGTCAGAAGATACTTTATTAAAATATTTTTTTGCTCTGCATTGTAACATGCAGAATTGTAAGCAGGAAGGAATCTTCACCAAGCAGAACCAGCAGTGACTGATGCCTGGACGGGGTCATTTTGTCATTTATGTGTTAGAAACCTGTTTAATCCACAACCTTGGTGCGCACTGCTTGTTTTGTGTGTGTGCTGGATACATCTTTCAACAGCCTCTTAGTTCAAGAGGGCATTGTTTTATAAAATGTGTTAATGTGTTTCTGCTTTGCAGGCAGGCAGAAGTGCTCTCTGTAACTGTCCCCTTAGCTGTGACCCAGCCGCTTTGGCATTTTGGAAAGGGCTGATTTTAGGGCTTGCTTTGCTTTCTTTCACAGTTATTTGTGTTCTTACTTCTTAACTGTTAGTTCTCTGCATGGAAAATGCATCTTAAGGGTGCTCATTTCTCATGCTTTGCAGTTGTAAGTGGCTGAGACAGTTGAGCAACCTGATTTAGTGGTGTCGCTTTACCAGGAATGTTGCATTGCTTATTTGAATAACCAGGAATGCCACCAAATATGTAATTACTTTAAAAACAGTCTAAAAATACAAAGTGTGACGGAAGAGAGAAAAGTCCTGTCTGCAGGCATTCCTTTCTTTCTGTACTGTGGCTGTTTATAATGTTATTTCAAAATCAGATATTTCTTAATACATGCTCTGTGACTCTTATTTTCCCATTATTGTTGCTTTATATCAGCACTGAGAAAACAGTCATTTAGATAACAGGTTTTCACTGATATCCTTTCTATAATATAGAAAGCAGTATAAGAAGCAGTAATAAGTTAAATTGGCATCTGCTAATTATGCTGAATACAGATTGCAAGCTCTTCAAGTCGTCCCTTGCCTTAATGCTGTTAGCATATTTTAGCACTGGCAACCAAAGGAAAGAAACTGGAATGTTCCTGCTTGGGGTTTTTTTAGGAAGAGAAAAAAAAAAAAAAAAAGACTTTTTAAGAAGTGTGAAGTTTTGGGGGTTTTTAATGTTTCTGTGCTGGTTATGAACAGAACATCAAACACAGTTTGGTAGCACTGGGCAGAATTGTGATCCCTGAGAAACTGACCTGCTTGGTGATCGCTAGACCTTGGAGACAAAACCATTGTTGTCCGATAAAAAACTTGGTCTCAGGGCAGGAAGAGTTTGAGAGTTGTCACCAAATACGCGATTCTTTCGGGCGTCTAAGAAAGACAATTAAAAATACAACTCTTCAGAACTTAGTTGTGGTTCTCCATCCTATGCGGCAGTTTTGCTCACCTCATCTCAAAGCTGAAAGTCTTCCGTGGAAGCAGGAGAGCTGCGCTTGTGCCCAGATGCGCTCGGTCGGGCTCTGCGCTCCGCCGTGCTGGGGCCCGGCGCGCAGCTCGGGGGCCGTGCCCGGCCGGGAGCGGCTCCCGCGGGCGGCGGGACGGGCTCCGCCGCTAGAGGGGAGGCGAGAGCCGCTTATCCCCGTGCCCGGCACGCCGGGAGAGCGCCGGGAGCCGGCTGTCCACGGGAGCCGGCTGTCCACGGGAGCCTTTGCGCCGAGCGGGGGTGGACAGGGCCGGCAGCCCCTGGGGCCGCGAACATCCCGCGGTGCTCGCCGCGGCTGATCCAGGCGCTCTTGACAAGGAGCGTCCCGCTGCTGCTGTGCTGGGTGGTGTCCTAAGACAGCTTTAGACGGAGCAGAAACGTGCCCACGCTTGGGCTGCGCTGGAGCTTCTGTCTGTGGACCTGCCCCTGTGCACAGCCTCCCTCTGGCCTGGCTCCAGCCTGCAGAGAGCTCATTGTGGTCTTCAGCATCCTCGTGAGAGGAAACGGAGGGGCAGGCACTGATCTCTTCTCTCTGTGGCCAGTGACAGGAGACGAGGGAATGGCATGAGGCTGTGTTGGGCAGAGTTTTTAGGCTGGATATCAGGAAAAGGTTCTTCACCCAGAGGGTGGCTGGGCACTGGAACAGGCTCCCCAGGGAAGTGGTCACAGCACCAGCCTGACAGAGTTGAGTGAGCGTTTGGACAGCAATCTCAGGCATGTGGTCATAATCCTGGGGGGCTTTCCTGTGCAGGGCCAGGAGCTGGACTTCAGTGATCCCTTTGGGTCCCTTCCAGCTCAGGATTCCCTGTGGTTTTTACCAGTAATGATGATTTGGCACATAGATATACCATAAGCTGTTTCATCCTTACGTAGAGAACCGTATCTTGAACTTCAGGGATTGCTCTGTGTGATGGGGATGGGCACAGTGGGAAGTGGTCCTGTGCTGGGAGATGCAGGGCTGAGCTCCCAGGCAGTTCTCCAGGTCAAGGTGAGGTTCCCTAGGGATGGATGGGCAGGGCAGGAACTGCATGCTTTGGATGTTGGTGTGCTGTGGTAGTGCTGTAAGTCTTGTCTTCATATGAGCCTAATTTTGCTAAAAGTGGTGTCAGAGTCTTTTTAAGAAGACATTATGATTTGGCTTCAGTTTTGGGTTTTCGTACTCTCTTATGTGCATGTGTAAAATGCAAAGCATATTTAATGAGTGAATACTTCAAATGCTTCCAAATTAATTAAAAACAGTTCCACATCTGGAATAAATCCAGTTCCTTTCATGGATGGCTTCAGCTTCACGGTTTTTCCCTCTTGTGAGAAGCCCTGTGAATATTCTTGTGTGGATGCTTGTGAAAACTGGAGTAGCAGGATCCAGGATTATTTTACAGAGGAGAGAGATCTGGAACCCACAGAGATCAATAGAATTTTGGCCTTTATTCCAGCAGACTTTTGATAAGACCGAATAATATAATAATATTATATGATTATATGATAGGCCTGTGCACAGTCAGGTTTTCTCAGGGTACCTTGTCTTGAAGGTAACTGCAAATCTTAATTAGAATTTGTTGTTTCTTGTGGTTCAACTGCTGTTTAAATTCAGAGAGATTTCAGAGGGGCTTGAATTAGGCACCACAAACAAAAAAATAGTGTTTCTATAATAAGCTTTTTTTCTTCTGCCTTCTCTGTTCCCAGAATAAGTAAAATGTTCAGATTTTTCTCTGTGAGAATGTTGTGATTTAAACTGACACAACTAAGTGACCTAAAGATAGGCTTATTGCATAGATAAAAAATGCAGGGTTGGGTTGTTTGAACTGCATTAGCATCAGAATAAGAAATGGCAAGGCAAGTTGGCTGAGGTGCCCATGCAGAACTGGGGAGTGTTGTTCTTTGGAAAGCTTCTGAGCTGGGAATTCTTTTCTGAGCCATAAATAAATAAATCTGTGTCCTGAACAGTTAATGAATACAGGAGTCTGGGCAACTTTAAGCTGTTTGGGATATTTAAGAAATCCACACGGTGCTTTTGTTAGTATTGTTGTTTCTCTATTTTCCCCTAATATTTCCATTTTAAGGTTTTTGTTGAGTTGGGTTTTTGTTTGGTTTTTGTTTTTTGGTTGTTTTTTTTTCACTTGCTTGAGCTATGCTGAAAGATGCTCTTGATGGTGTTTTTACCAGGACTTTTTTCTGTAAGTCCCACAGCAGTTTTGTTGTATGTTGCACCAAAATACTGTCCCTGAAACTTTTGATTCTTGAGCTACAGATGAACATTGCAGAGTTTTGTGCTTCGAGTAATTTGTCTTTGGAGTTGTCCTCTGGCTTCTTTATCTGGATACTCTGGGGATGCCAAAAAAATTATCTTGCAGGGACCCTACTGTGATTGCATATACAGCTTTTCCAGGGGAACTCAGTGTCAGCAGACCAAAACTAATTAAACCTCATGACATTCATGGCAGACAGATAAGCATAAACCATAATAAATAAACTAAAACAGGAAGAGGTGAAGAGCCCTTGTTTCCCATGGTAGTTCAGTGTCATTCCCACTGAACCAAGCTATGGGTGCCATGTACCTCTGAAACTGAGGGTGCTGTTTACTTGGCTGGAAGAGCTACCCTTTTGGCAGTGGATTTTGTGGAGGTAGTTAATATTGACAGTTTTGCCTCTAGCACCTGTCTAATAAAGATTGAATTCATTTAAATCACCTTAGCATTTCCTTGCTGCTGAGTTCTTGGTGAGTCTGCAGTATCATCTTGGGAAGTTATTGAAATGCCTTCATGCCCTTCCAGGCTTTTTTTTAGTTCTGAATTTTCTGAATTAACCAACCTTGACTGGAATTGTAACTTTCTGCAGTAAGTAGAAAGTGCCTGACAGAGGTGCACCAGCACTCACAGCACTGACAGGTTGTGACCATTTTTTCATTGATGTAGTGTTTCTAGGTATTCCATCTTTGACGTGGCTTTTGAGAGAGGTGTGATACTTCTGACATCATAGGCAAAGTAAAAAAACAACACTGTACTGGTGAAGTGGATGAGCTGACCAAAATGGAACGGGAGTGAGAAAGTTCACTCGCTGAAGTGCTTTGAGTGCACAACTGCTTCAAGTACAAGGCAATGCCTTTAGAAAATAAAGGGTTTAGCCAGTCTGTTAATCAGATAATTATGGTACTGTAAGCCAGATTTGTAGGTATACTGATACAATGCAGAAATTCCCATTAGGACATGCTGTATAACTGGGATATCCTGACAGAGAGAGAGTAGTGAGAGAAAGGTATGTCCCTAACTTGTACAGCCTTTTAGGAAAGCATTTTAGGCATAAGAGCCAGTTAAAAAGGTTAATTGGGTGAGATCTTTTTTGTGGTATGTGAAAGTGAGTTCTGGAGCTTGAGAAAAGAAAGCATCAGACAAAGAAGTGAGGTGTTCCAGGAGATGAAGCTGTTCAGGGTGAAAGAATGAGGATCATCCCTATGCAAATGGGATGAAATATGGAAATGAAATGGGGAAGTGTAAAAAATGTGACAGAATATACTGAAGATGTGAAAGTTGTTTAAACAATAGAAGACCCCTGCAAAAACAGTGTGAATGGAAAGAGCAGGGCAGACAAGTTGCGTTCAGACCTTACAGAGATTACACGGGTTGCACTGGGAAAGGAGTAAATTTTGTGAAAACTGTAGAGACAAGGCCTAAAAGAGGAAGGAACATGAAGGTGCTGGTGGAACCTCTTTTACCAAACCAGAATCCCTAAAAGCATCCAGGATAGTGACAGAGTTCTGTTACTGTGCATGTTGTCAGTCAGTCATGAAAAAAAATGAGCCAAAAAGGAATGTAAAGGTCACATAGAAAGACTGCATGGGCATCTGCTATGTGCTCCTATAAACTGTCACATGTCCTGGAAGAGGGGAATACCAGAGTTCATCCTCAGCAAGACAGAGTGGTTGAACCCACCAGAACTGCTTTATATTCAGTGGTTGTTGGGGGGAATAAACTGCTAAAGAAATCAGGAGAATAAATGAATGCTTGCTGAAATTGAGCTGAAAACCCAGGGGTTTTGCATGATGCTCTAGGTGCTAACACCAAAAAGCAGGAGTTAATTTTTCATTGGCTTCCTTACTGTAGCCTTTCTTCCCATGAAACATTCCAGAATATGAACTGTTGATATTGGAATATTAGTATTCATTTTTGAATTAATTTCAATAATGTGGGCATGAGTCAATTTGCAGTAGTGCTTGGTGCTCATGGAGTGTATTTCAGACCAGCGGGGTCTGGAGAAGACCGCAGTTTCTGTATTTCTTCAATTGCATGTTTCAGTTTGCTGAGGACTTGGAGCAAAGGACAGCATCTCTGCTTCATTTGTTACTGGTTCTGCAATTTAATTAGTGCCCATCAGTTGTTACTGAACAACTCCCATGAAGGTGAATATGGGCTTAGAGAAACCTTCAGCTCTGCAGAGGAACTCTGTAACAAGATGCTAAGAAGGGGCTGTTCATACACAGGAAACAAAAGAGCCCTTTATGTAAAAGTAACTTGTTAGCTTTTTGTTTTTAAGCTGTAGCATGTCTAAGGGATCAGGGTGTCACACACTAATAAACTGGCCAGTCTCTCTGGAATGGACATTCTTGGTGGTGATTTAGAAGGTGCATTTATGCAGTAGTCTCCAACTTCATTACTACGCTGTTTCCTTGGATACTGAACATTTTGCATAAAATTATTAGAGGGACGTTAACAATGCTTTGTGGTTCTAATGGCTTTAATAAAAGTTTTTCATATTACTTGGTTAGTGATTCTCTTTTTCCTTTAATATTCTATATCAGAGAGGAAGAACAAAAGGAAGCGATTCTTGTCAGCTAATTTGCACAAATTCTTTTGAGCCAAGAACAGGTTTTATTTCTTAGCGTGTGGAAATCCTGCGTGCTATTTCTGGAATTATGTTGCTGAATGGGTTGTAAATAGGGGTTAGAGTGCTACTATTCATTGTAACATGAAATTCACACTGTTTGGGAACAATTTTACAATAGTAAAGAAAAAGCTGTTTAAATGCTGGGCAGTAAACAAAACTTGTTATGGGTGTGAAAGCATTTAAATGCTTCATGTGTCTGTTTAGGGCTTGGGTATTTTGATAGTCTTGAGTATGTTTCTCAAAGGTACTTTCTGCTCTCTACACACCATCTTGGTTGCCTCAACTCCGGCTGTTGTTTAACAAACAGTCTGAGCTGCCATGGACATGGAGAGGATCCTGCCTGCCCCAGGCACCAGTTCCCATCTCCCTCCCTCCCTCCCTTTTGTTTGCAGGCGTATTTGCAATAGGGCAGCTCAGTCCCCATTGAGAACAAAATCAACAAAAAAGCAAACAAAAAACCAAACTAAACCAAAACAACAATAACAAAGACAAAATGAATGCCAAAACCGTGCATACACACAACCCACAAAAAATAAAAAACACAAAAGAAAAACAACAGGAAAAAGCAGGGTAATTGAGCCTGGAACAGCTGCTTTGGTGGCCACGGTGGCTTATCCTGCTGTAAAGTGATCACCAAGCTGTGGCATGAAAGGATTATGCCTGAATATAATTAGGTTTAGTTGCGCAGAGTGTCTGCAACTCTTGCAAAGAAGTTGGTTGGAGCCTCCAGGCTCACACGGTGATGCACTGTCTGTTGTGGCCCTTCACTGATGCTGCACGTGAACATGAAGCTCTGTGTGTGTTACCTCCCTGGTTTTTGCACATCACATTGTTCCACTGGCTGTAGAGGATGCTTTCATATGCGCTTGAGGAAAGTCTGCTTGGGAGCAATATTTTTGCATGTCAAAAAAAGAATTAATGCTTTCATGTTCTTCAAGACCCCGTTAGACCTTGGGATATTCCCTAGAAATGCAGCAACAAGGATTTAAACTCTGAAATGTCTGTAGCTGTCACAGGCTGTGTAGTTATATGAGGTACGAAGGCAGCTGGGTGTGATGAAATGGGCTGTACGTTTGTGTGTGTGTGTGTACACCCTCCCTCAAGCTAGAAGTGTGCTCTCTTACTGGAGGCTGGTTTCAGGTTCAAAACATTGTGTGTTTTTTAGTGTTGGAAGAACTACTTTATATTCCTAGTGATGCTTTTTCTTCAGAGAAACAATATATTGTGTAGTTCATTTAATAAAATAAAAGCATTTTTCCAAAAGCCAGAGAATAAAGAATTTAATAAAGTGGCATTTGAAGATAAATTCTAGGGATGCATATGAGAAGGTGTTTTAATAGTATACTCAGTTTTATTGAAGTCCTCACAGAAGCTTTCATATGCCAAAAGCTATTGGCAATCTTTTCCCATCAAAGTGGTACAGAACTATACTATATACAGATATTTTGTCATTACCCATAATAGTTTCACAGGTGAGGGATGCTGCTTTTTCCCCCCTTTGGTGTGGATTGGTAAATTTGCTTTGTAAGCTTATGCACTGCTATTTTATATATATATTTTATTTTTTTCCCCCTACATAGTTTCATGTTAAAAACACAGAGGAAACAGGTTAAATTATTCCAAATGATTTTGATCTTTGACCTGATGCTTTCTGAAACAACTTCTTTTGGTTTTTATACCTTTCTGAAGATTTTCAGGGGTCAGGTTGAAAAGGAAGCTGACTTTCAGTCAGTGCCTGGTAAAGCCTGAGGAAGCATTATCTGCAAGTAGTGCCTTGTTATGTGTCATTTTAAACTGTGGTTTCAAATTCAGAAGCAGTGAGCCTCACTGGGTATGAGTTAAGAGTTGTTATGTAGGCTGGAGTCCTTTTTATTTAATCTGAGCAGGTTTCCCCTTCTCTTGTCAGAAGAAAAAGGGTAAGAGAGTGGTGAATACGCGGCCTGAGCTTGCTTCTGTGGGATGCTGTAAGAGAGAACATCCATGTACCTTTGCCTAGTGCAGCTCCTAGGAGCTGCACACCATCATAGCACCTTTGGGATGAGGCAGGAGGGATGAAGCAGCATGGCATAGCCATGCCTGGGTTTTCAGGGAACAGGTGGGATGGTATGGGGGTGCCAGCAGTGATTACTCCCCTCTTGATGGACAAACAGAAGGTGTAGAGCCAGTAACTGTGTGTGCATGGGATCTGCCCCATTTATTGGGAAGCACTAGGCTGGATGTTCAGGATGTGATGGGTGGTGGTCACTTCACTAGCAACTTCTCTGCTTGTCAAAGTGTCTATGGGATGGGGTGGCTCTGTTAGGAAGATTTATCCACAGGGACTTGGTGTGGCACCAGCAGGCAGGGAGCAGTCAGACCACGGAGTCTGACTGCAAGGTGATGCACAGGAGGGAGACATGATGAATGGTCAGGGGAACTGGGCCTGACCTTGCCTTGCATGTCTAGGTGATTTACTCCAGCCAGTGTTGGGTGTGCAGACCCAGGACTTGGGAGCGCAGGCTTTGCAACTTGACCTTTGTCTGCAAGTGATCCTGACTCCAGGAGAACAAATAGAAGAGGGTGAGACATTCAGATGTGGCTGTTCTTCCTGCTGGCTGCCATTGTAAGCAACATAATGGAGTCATAACACTGTTGTTGATGTTGTTGGCATTATTATTATTATTATTACTATTACTACTATTATTATTACTGTTGTTATTATTATTACTATTGTTACCTCTGCCTTACTGGTCTCCATTCCATGATCAGTGTCCACTTAACTTTCCAAGATCTTCTTGTAATTTTGAGGACCAAACCCAAACTTCTGGCCTGTAAATAAATTATGAGTTTTGAGTGGTAGCCATGGCAGTAGTAATGAGAAACACAACTGTATGACCCTCTGTTTTGGGAATTTAGGCCATAAATGCTGGTGAGTATTGCTTTGTGAAGTAAAGGGGGGGAAGCCTTCCTGACCTAGGTTTTGCATGTACCAAGGGTAGCATAGCGAGGCAGTGAGAGCTGGAGAACGTGGGAAGGGTTTCCTGTGCAACCAGGAGCAAGGGGCTTGAGATGCCGTGCCTGTTTCCTCCTCTGGAAATGGGCTACATGTGTGCACTAACCTGACCTTCAAGCGTGCACGAAAATCAGGGACCTCAAGGGCAGTGCTGTCAGCACCGGTGGAGGCACTTTGCAGTTAAAGTTTTTGTGACAGCCAGTGAGTGTGGGTGCCTCAGAGAAGTCCAGTACCTATAGGGTACTATGCCTATCCCCTATGGGGATTTCAGGAGGTAGATAGCAGCCTGCCATGGAGTTCATTTGTGCTTCCCAATGTGTCTGGTGGTGAGGCTCTCCATGAAGCCTGGGCTGCTGTGCTTGTTTAAAGTGCGTTTCATAGAGGAAGGGCAGGTTGTAGATCTGTATGGCTGTTTCCCCTGGTTATCAATGCACTGCTCCTGTAGATATTTGAGGATTATGCTTCTCCAGAGGGAAGCATGGAGCTCTGTTAGTGAGGAGAGCTAAAAGAAAACTGAGCTACTTTTTTCTTCTTTTTTAAATTTTGTATGATTTTGACATTTGAAACTGCATCATAAATAGAAATACATTTTTTCTGAGGTTCTGCCTCTCATGCCAAATATTTTAAAGGCACTTTTCCAAGGTGATTATCAAAAAATCTGCATTAAGAGATACCTCATTTAATCTAACATATGCAGATTGCCATGAAGATATTTTCAGTGGATACTCTGCCATGGTGCCTGTTATTCTTCAGGACATAAATAACTGCTGGACTGTAGATGACTCTGTGGGTAACTGGCGGCTTATGGGTAACCTCTTTTCTGGCACAGAAATAATGGGTTGTTTGTTCCTCCAGTTGAAGTCCTGATGTGTTTTGATGTTTCTGATTTACATTTTTAGCACTGTTCCTGATACCATTCAGTGTTCTGTGAACACTCTTTAAACTTGGTGTTTATTTTGGAGCGTTGGTTTTCCAGCAAACAAATATGTGATTAGCAATTAATGGTTTTGCTATAAATAAACAAAAGCGAACAGTTCAGCTTTAAATAGTGATGTCTGCTCTGTGGAGCTTTTAATTGAGCTGTGCCTGCACAGTTGAACCTTTCCAAGCACGCAACTGGCTTTGTGGGACTCTCAGCTGTGGTGACTGAACTGGCCGAGTTGGAAAGCTGAAGCTGTGGTGGTTTGAGTTAATGTATGGTTAGCTAAAAAGTGGTTATCCTCTCCAAATATCTATGCATGAGCCGACCATTGGAGGGGGGAAGAATCCTGGCTTCGGTACAGATGAAATGTTGGAATGTGGAAGGAGTTCCAGTATGCTGAAGACTTCCAGTGCTGTGCTTTTCCCTTGAGGGCTGCCCTCGGGGTGGTGGTGACTGGTGGAGGTGGCACCAGAGGTGGTACCAAGGCCTCTTCCTCACTGCCAAGGCAGGTCTGTCTTTCTAAGTGCCACAAGATCTCCCTTGTGTGCATCAAAAATAGTATGTTATTATATTCCCTTCAAAATAATTGGATTTAGCACCTTGTATGGATTTGGGCATTTCTAATGCAGATAGCAGTCCAAGGTCAGCTTTGTTGGAGAGCTTTCCTGCTCTGCAGTGTTTGAACCTTAACACATGAGCTGCAAGGAAATTTCTAGGTTTCTCTCGGAACTGTTAGGTTTAAGGCTGCCTCCATCTACTTTTCTGTTTCCCATGTGATGTCTGCAGTGTGTATTCCACTTATCTGAAAGTGTGATGTATTTGACCTGATGTAGTTGTTCAGTGTTTTTACTTAGGCAGGTGAACAAACTACTATGGCCTGAGCTGGATGTAATTTTAAAAAGTAATGGCAATGGTCCTCTCTCTAAATATGGTCTTTTTGAACAAATGTCAAACCTGATTTTTTTGCAGAAAAAGTTGGAGAGCAGCCACTGTATTTATAAAATCCTTTTTTTTATTTGTTTCTCTCTTTTTTTTTTTTTTTTTTTTTTTTTTTGAACAGTTGTGGGCTCTTACAATTTGTCCAAATTTTCAGAGACTTTTATTAGAGGGCCACTGAGAGGCAGGTTTTGAGGAGCTGGCTTTCAGAAAGGTGGCTGATCTGCAGTTCCTAGCAGGCAGTCCCACACAGATACCTCTAGTTGGTTGTAGACAGCTCCACTGTGTTGCTCCAGAAGCAGCTCTGTGCTATGCCTGTGACACAGCAGCAAGTGCCAGCAGATTCCTGCCCTACCAAAAGAAAAATGTTCATTGCTAAATCAAGGTTTTGTTATCAAATCTCAAACTTGTTGAGAATCTCAATCAAAATATTTTCTCCTTCCACTTTCATCATGATCTCTTTCTATTGCTGTGTGTCACAGCTCTCCTGAAGAGAAATGGCACTGCAAAACCAATAATCCAAGTCCTAGCCTTAAGAAGGAATTTTTTTTTCTTTCTTTCTTCCTGACTAGGTTGGTGAGGTCTAGCTAATTCTCAAGTGGTTGCTCTGTTTAATTGTGTTTTTATTTAAGGGCACCTGGCTATATTCATATGTCTTTTTTGGTATAGAGTGAAAAGCTTTATCCTGCAGTCTCTTTGGACTATGATGATTTTGATTTGGCATCTCATAATCATAGAACAATAGAATGGTTAGGTGTGGGAGGGGCCTTTAAATATCTTCTAGTTCAACCTGATAGTCTTTTCCCTTAATCTCCGTTTTATATTGTCCATTTTACATGGAGCTGTCAATGGTGAAGAAGCTTTTGTGTATGCATCTCTATTTTCAATCTCCTTTCATTTGCCCATCTATAAAGGTCTGGACCATTTGAGCTCCCCTGCCTCCCCACACAGAGTGTCTGAGGGAGATATATAGTATTTTTTTTTCCACTGAGAGTAACAGCTTACTGCTGTCCTTATACCTACATACCTATTTATGGCCCTGGAAACAGTAGTTGTAAATCTCATGGACTTCTTTCTCACTCTAAACTATATCCAAATAGTTTATACAAGCCTCTGCAAGCTGTCAGGAGGAGTATGTGCAGTATCCCAAACACAGAACAGACTGGAGGCAGCAACCAGCAGCAGCTGGGACTACCGAGTTTACAGGAAAACAACCATGGAAGAGAGTTCATGGTGTGAACTGAGCCTTGTGTGGCATAGGTGGAGTATGCTTTTTTAGCTGCAGGTACATCACTTTAAAATCAGTGATGCAGCTCAAAAAGGGTTTATTTCATTGCTGTTTTCCCAGGTATTGTAAAAAGTTGAGATTCAGATTGCTCTTGGGTTTTGTGCAAAGACTATCTCATCTCATCTCAATTGTATTATTATTAGTTACTCTTCTTACTACTACCACTACTACTACTATTATTATTGTTGTTATTATTTATTAGCATTATTATTTGCATTATGGTAAGGGCAGAACTGCAAAAAGCCCAGTCAAATCACTGCTCAGGCCCCACTGTATGCAGCTGGAATATGCCCCATGGTGGGCTATGGTCCTGCTTCTCATCCTCAGCAGCCTTTTTCGGTGTATGAGGTATAGCTTTTGCCCCTAAGGATCAGAGGTGCAGCTTGGGAAAAAGCTGGCTGTTTGGAGGGGATCCAGATTTACTTGTGGTGGAGGGAGAGCTAGGGAAAGACTAGAAGTGACAGGAGTGGGACTCATCAGTGCTGGATTTTTGCTGCTGACATGGTACCTTGAGCTTTCAAACTAGGACTCCTTGGAATGGGGTCAAAGTAGATTTATGAATAAAACATTAGTGGGAAAGTAAAAAAAAAAAAAAAAAAAAAAGGAAGTCCAGATAAGCAAGAAATAGTATCATTGAGTGTGTTCCATTAGGAAACCCCTATGAAAACAACTAGCTCATTTTAAAACTGCCCAAATGCATCCCCATTTTACAGTGACTAAGAAGCAGGAGCCAGGGGGGATTTGAGATACACAAAGCGTGAAAACCGGATAGCAGCCTTTGTTTCCCTGGAGCCAGACCACCAAGGGACAAGTTCAGATCCTTTGTAAGGTGGCTCCCAGGAATTCACTTTTGACAGATCTCACATGGCGGCAAATTATTCCTCCCCCCTCCTCCTCCATTTTCCTCAAGACGCGTTTCATCCTGGAGGGGAAAGGGAGAGTCCGGCAGACCCTTTGCACCCTTTCCTTGGGAAGAAAAATGGTGCTCGGCTCCTGCTCGCAAGTGGAAGCATTTGCTGATGAACTGATACTTGGCAAAAATTGGTGTTGTATGGAAAAAAATCCCCAGCACCTGCTAGCAAAACAAAGTTATTCATAACATACGGCTGGGTGGCTAAATCTTCACTTCCTAGGGACGGCCTGAATTACACTTGCTACACGCTGAGCGGCCTGTCTCCCGTGTGGAATGACATGCAGGCAGCAGGAGGATTTGCAGCTCTGAGAAAGGTTAGGATTTATAGTGCTGTCTCTTGCAAGGGCTTACTCTGCAGAAATGATCATTTTGTCTTCACCTTCTCTTTTGGGGATAAACACATCATGATATAATCATATATATGGAAAAGCAGATCTTCATGCTCTTCAGGGAGCAGGTAGCTCCATGAATATATCTCCTGTTGTAAATCTGTCGGTGTCAGTAAGGTTTTTTTCACCTCCTGCCTAGACTGAAACACAAATCTTTAATTCATTTCTGTATGGCACAAGTTCTGAATTCTCATTCTGTATTCTGATTTCTTTCCTGGCCAGTAAATTGTTAGCCTTTCCTAGCTGGGTGAATTATTGTGGAGTGCAAGAAAGCTGTCTGGCTAGGGGAGGTGTTGTTCAAACACACTTTTCCCTTACTCAGTATTCATTTGACAACAAACTAGTGATATTGCCTGTGTAATGAGAGGAGAGCTAAAAAAATCCATGTGTCTCTCTAGCCTGTGCTTCAGCTTTGCAGGTAGAATGACACCCTGGTCTTTAAACTCCTAGATCGATATCTTCCATATGCCAGAGTAATAATTTCTATGAGTTTGGAAGAGTTTTCAGTGGCTCTGTGCTATGGAAGATACTTCTTCCAAGAGGGCACTGACCTACATGGGCTCTCAGTTCCTGATTGCAATATTGACAATGGATTTATTGTCAGGTTTTTTGGTTTTTTTTGTCGCTGATGCACCTTGGTGCAAGCCTTTCATAGGTGACAGCTACAAACCTAACACAACTCTTTGCAATCTTCCTTGTATCCTTTTTGCAGATCCTCATAGCCTGGCCATGCAGAACTTTTATGTAGTCAAATTGCTGTTGTTGGTAGAAAATAACACTGAGAAGAAGAGGTTTCATGCCTTGTGTATTGGTGGTTAGACCATGAGCATAGATTAGCTGTTGCTGGTGTTGACGTTTGAGTGACAGGAGGTAGCTAGAAAGATTAAGACCACTTCCAAACAAATCAAGAGCTTCTGTTCCTGCAGCAGATGCATGACTTCTCTACCTACTATTTAGACTTCATGTGCATGTGATGTTACTGCTCTGCTTCCTAAAAATACCTTTACATTTTTAAATATACTTTTTTTGCTGAAAAGCTGTTTATTTAGTAAAATTTAAATAGCTACAGTTTGAAAGAGAATTGTGACATCTCTCTCAAGGAAGCAATAGTAATTTCAAATTGTAGTATTTGTGCATACCATGAGGTCTCCAGTTCTGTCCTGTGTCAGGAGACATGCTTCTTTACCCAGCTTCACCAAGAGAAGTGCAAATTAAGATGAAAACCTTTCAGTCAAGGTTTCTTGCCCCCTTTTTTTTCCTCATATGTGTGGGTGCATAAAAACCTCAGCTCTCAGAAATTTACCTGAAGTTGATAAACTGTTTTCTCTTCCTCATAACCCAGAGGACCTGTATATGAGCTCCATCAGGTTGTTCACCCTTGATTGAGTGAAGCTGGAAGCTGCAGCACAGATGGGTTTCTTTTGTCTTCAAAGGACACGTAAAGAAGTCCTTAATGGTTGTTTTGTATTAGCTAGTCACATTGCCTGAATTAATTTGCCTAATGGCCAACTGGAAACATGCTCTCAGAGTATAACTGTGCTTGGAGGCAAAGTAGGGAGAGAGGAGAAGGCTCTTTTGTTATCCCTTCTGTGGCCTGCTAAAAGCTTATTCCTCCTGTTTGCTTAAGAAATTTGCCTGCTGTATTCCTTATATTCTATAAAAGACCTTTTAGCTCTTGTTGACCCAAGAGATATATGCACTGTTTTCTTTTTCAAGTATTTTATGGTGTGGAGGTTTTTGGAACTAGAAAAATGAGCCTAGGGAGAAGGAGTCAAACCAAGGAACAGATAGCAGTTGTTTCATATCTGCATGTTGAGTTAGAGCCACATTTTTGGTGTGCTGGAATCCTGGAAGTTCCTGGGACTAGAGTCTTCCTTCTCTGTCTGATGGGGTGTTATGTTTGGATGCAGCCCAGACTGGAGGTTGCCAGAGATGAGATAAAGGGATGATGGTCATACCTCTCTCAACTCCTCCAAGGAGCACCAGCCACCTGCAGGTCCTTGCAGCTATTCTGCAAGGTTTGGGTCACATAGTTAGTCTTTCTTCAAGGAGCAAAGGAAAATAACTCAAATGATGAACTGAATTTAAAATCATAGGGTTCTCCATGATGTTCAAGTTTATGTCAGAGTATTAAAAATCAAGACATGCTGTTCTGTTTCTCCATTTTTTTCCTTCCCACTTCAAGGCCAGAGTATTTAATGAGAGCTAAAGTGGAAAGATTCTGGACTCCTATATTGTGTTATTTTTTTCACCTCCTTGGGTAGTTGGAAGGATGTTGTTTCCTTTTAGTCTCTGCTGCAGTTGTAGAGCAGTTCTCCTCTCTCAGAAAGCTTTTTCCTTTTCCTTTTTCCCTGTTCCCATTTCCCTTCATTTCCTTTCTTTTTTCCCATTTTTGCCTTCATACTAACCGTGTTGAATAGTATTAGGGATTTTTTTTTAGTAGCTCCTGCCCAAAGTTTTCCTTGTTTTAAAATCAAGGAAAAGTAATCACAACCTTTCTCTTCACTTCAAACATAGCATTTTTTGACAAGAAGTGCCTTTAAAGAAATGCCTCCTAATTTATGGCGGGTTGCTTTGTACTTTGTTTCTGAAACCTATCTCGTTACATTTCCTGTGTGTTAAGTATGTATGTGTTATGAGCTCTTAAAAACAAATATCCCACAAGAAAGGAATTCAGTAAATGAATAAAACATTTCTTAGGTTGCCCAAGTGGCAGCTTAATAGCTCATCCATTGGGACTTTCATATAATGTAATGATGATGGCCATATAAATATATGGATAGATGAATAACTTCAATAGGGAGCTTGTTACAACTCTGCATACCACATTTGAGATGATATCAAACTCTGAAAGTGCTGCCTGATGTGAAGGTCCAATTTTTCTAGTGCCAACCATGAAATTCTACCTAAAAGTACACAATCTGTGTTTCTGTGTTTCCATATGTACACATAGCTAAAACCTGCTTTCAACAGCACACACACACACATGCATATGCTGCTTCTCGGTGGGATTTAGTGTTTCAGGACTGATATTGACTGCAGTGAAAATCTAAAACTTTGTGGGCTATTGACACGGCTGGGTTTGCAGCAGTGTGTTTGAGATTAGGTCTTAGCCCGCTTTCTTTAAAAATTATAAGATAAATGGAATAGGAACATAAGGTTGTCATGTTATATTGCCTAGGATTTACACAACTTTTTCATTAGGTTCCCCTAATCGCGAAGCTTTGTAAATATCTACTTTGATACTTGTCTGCCACTGCAGTCTGTAACCTTGGGTAGGGCTTAAAGTAAAGTTTCAAATATTTTTTTTTTTCCTTTTGTAGCAATGATATTCTCAAGAAAACTGATTTCCAGTTATGCTTGAGTTGAAAATCTGATGTTGATGACCCTCCAAGGTGGAGAGAAACCAGCTCATGCTTAACTATGGCATGGTCAGAAGAAACTAGACCACCAAATAAGACAAATAGGATAAGACAATTTATTTCCTTACTTCAAAGAATAGGAAAATGAACTTCTAGGAAGTTGTTGAACTTCCTAGATGAAAGAAGTCTATGTGCTTATATGAAATATAACACCAATCTCTTTTGTAAGCCAGCAAAAATTCTCTCTCTCTTAGCAGGGGGAGAGAGACAGGTATTGTGGTACAGACAAAGGATGCTGAAGTGCTCTTCTTGGAAGGCACCAATACAGTGATTGTCTGTTGATTGTTTCAATAATGCGCATCACAGAAGAGGTCCAGCCCTTTATTTTCCCATGAGTTGTCTCATTAGAATTTCTCATTTTCATTGGCTGAATTTCCTCAGCAGTTTATTGTATGTTGTGTGTATATATGTGTGTATATATATATATATATATAT
>NC_031768.1:78396101-78641944 GCF_001522545.3 Parus major | reverse complement strand
TTATTATTACTATTGTTACCTCTGCCTTACTGGTCTCCATTCCATGATCAGTGTCCACTTAACTTTCCAAGATCTTCTTGTAATTTTGAGGACCAAACCCAAACTTCTGGCCTGTAAATAAATTATGAGTTTTGAGTGGTAGCCATGGCAGTAGTAATGAGAAACACAACTGTATGACCCTCTGTTTTGGGAATTTAGGCCATAAATGCTGGTGAGTATTGCTTTGTGAAGTAAAGGGGGGGAAGCCTTCCTGACCTAGGTTTTGCATGTACCAAGGGTAGCATAGCGAGGCAGTGAGAGCTGGAGAACGTGGGAAGGGTTTCCTGTGCAACCAGGAGCAAGGGGCTTGAGATGCCGTGCCTGTTTCCTCCTCTGGAAATGGGCTACATGTGTGCACTAACCTGACCTTCAAGCGTGCACGAAAATCAGGGACCTCAAGGGCAGTGCTGTCAGCACCGGTGGAGGCACTTTGCAGTTAAAGTTTTTGTGACAGCCAGTGAGTGTGGGTGCCTCAGAGAAGTCCAGTACCTATAGGGTACTATGCCTATCCCCTATGGGGATTTCAGGAGGTAGATAGCAGCCTGCCATGGAGTTCATTTGTGCTTCCCAATGTGTCTGGTGGTGAGGCTCTCCATGAAGCCTGGGCTGCTGTGCTTGTTTAAAGTGCGTTTCATAGAGGAAGGGCAGGTTGTAGATCTGTATGGCTGTTTCCCCTGGTTATCAATGCACTGCTCCTGTAGATATTTGAGGATTATGCTTCTCCAGAGGGAAGCATGGAGCTCTGTTAGTGAGGAGAGCTAAAAGAAAACTGAGCTACTTTTTTCTTCTTTTTTAAATTTTGTATGATTTTGACATTTGAAACTGCATCATAAATAGAAATACATTTTTTCTGAGGTTCTGCCTCTCATGCCAAATATTTTAAAGGCACTTTTCCAAGGTGATTATCAAAAAATCTGCATTAAGAGATACCTCATTTAATCTAACATATGCAGATTGCCATGAAGATATTTTCAGTGGATACTCTGCCATGGTGCCTGTTATTCTTCAGGACATAAATAACTGCTGGACTGTAGATGACTCTGTGGGTAACTGGCGGCTTATGGGTAACCTCTTTTCTGGCACAGAAATAATGGGTTGTTTGTTCCTCCAGTTGAAGTCCTGATGTGTTTTGATGTTTCTGATTTACATTTTTAGCACTGTTCCTGATACCATTCAGTGTTCTGTGAACACTCTTTAAACTTGGTGTTTATTTTGGAGCGTTGGTTTTCCAGCAAACAAATATGTGATTAGCAATTAATGGTTTTGCTATAAATAAACAAAAGCGAACAGTTCAGCTTTAAATAGTGATGTCTGCTCTGTGGAGCTTTTAATTGAGCTGTGCCTGCACAGTTGAACCTTTCCAAGCACGCAACTGGCTTTGTGGGACTCTCAGCTGTGGTGACTGAACTGGCCGAGTTGGAAAGCTGAAGCTGTGGTGGTTTGAGTTAATGTATGGTTAGCTAAAAAGTGGTTATCCTCTCCAAATATCTATGCATGAGCCGACCATTGGAGGGGGGAAGAATCCTGGCTTCGGTACAGATGAAATGTTGGAATGTGGAAGGAGTTCCAGTATGCTGAAGACTTCCAGTGCTGTGCTTTTCCCTTGAGGGCTGCCCTCGGGGTGGTGGTGACTGGTGGAGGTGGCACCAGAGGTGGTACCAAGGCCTCTTCCTCACTGCCAAGGCAGGTCTGTCTTTCTAAGTGCCACAAGATCTCCCTTGTGTGCATCAAAAATAGTATGTTATTATATTCCCTTCAAAATAATTGGATTTAGCACCTTGTATGGATTTGGGCATTTCTAATGCAGATAGCAGTCCAAGGTCAGCTTTGTTGGAGAGCTTTCCTGCTCTGCAGTGTTTGAACCTTAACACATGAGCTGCAAGGAAATTTCTAGGTTTCTCTCGGAACTGTTAGGTTTAAGGCTGCCTCCATCTACTTTTCTGTTTCCCATGTGATGTCTGCAGTGTGTATTCCACTTATCTGAAAGTGTGATGTATTTGACCTGATGTAGTTGTTCAGTGTTTTTACTTAGGCAGGTGAACAAACTACTATGGCCTGAGCTGGATGTAATTTTAAAAAGTAATGGCAATGGTCCTCTCTCTAAATATGGTCTTTTTGAACAAATGTCAAACCTGATTTTTTTGCAGAAAAAGTTGGAGAGCAGCCACTGTATTTATAAAATCCTTTTTTTTTTTTTTTTCTCTCTTTTTTTTTTTTTTTTTTTTTTTTTGTGAACAGTTGTGGGCTCTTACAATTTGTCCAAATTTTCAGAGACTTTTATTAGAGGGCCACTGAGAGGCAGGTTTTGAGGAGCTGGCTTTCAGAAAGGTGGCTGATCTGCAGTTCCTAGCAGGCAGTCCCACACAGATACCTCTAGTTGGTTGTAGACAGCTCCACTGTGTTGCTCCAGAAGCAGCTCTGTGCTATGCCTGTGACACAGCAGCAAGTGCCAGCAGATTCCTGCCCTACCAAAAGAAAAATGTTCATTGCTAAATCAAGGTTTTGTTATCAAATCTCAAACTTGTTGAGAATCTCAATCAAAATATTTTCTCCTTCCACTTTCATCATGATCTCTTTCTATTGCTGTGTGTCACAGCTCTCCTGAAGAGAAATGGCACTGCAAAACCAATAATCCAAGTCCTAGCCTTAAGAAGGAATTTTTTTTTCTTTCTTTCTTCCTGACTAGGTTGGTGAGGTCTAGCTAATTCTCAAGTGGTTGCTCTGTTTAATTGTGTTTTTATTTAAGGGCACCTGGCTATATTCATATGTCTTTTTTGGTATAGAGTGAAAAGCTTTATCCTGCAGTCTCTTTGGACTATGATGATTTTGATTTGGCATCTCATAATCATAGAACAATAGAATGGTTAGGTGTGGGAGGGGCCTTTAAATATCTTCTAGTTCAACCTGATAGTCTTTTCCCTTAATCTCCGTTTTATATTGTCCATTTTACATGGAGCTGTCAATGGTGAAGAAGCTTTTGTGTATGCATCTCTATTTTCAATCTCCTTTCATTTGCCCATCTATAAAGGTCTGGACCATTTGAGCTCCCCTGCCTCCCCACACAGAGTGTCTGAGGGAGATATATAGTATTTTTTTTTCCACTGAGAGTAACAGCTTACTGCTGTCCTTATACCTACATACCTATTTATGGCCCTGGAAACAGTAGTTGTAAATCTCATGGACTTCTTTCTCACTCTAAACTATATCCAAATAGTTTATACAAGCCTCTGCAAGCTGTCAGGAGGAGTATGTGCAGTATCCCAAACACAGAACAGACTGGAGGCAGCAACCAGCAGCAGCTGGGACTACCGAGTTTACAGGAAAACAACCATGGAAGAGAGTTCATGGTGTGAACTGAGCCTTGTGTGGCATAGGTGGAGTATGCTTTTTTAGCTGCAGGTACATCACTTTAAAATCAGTGATGCAGCTCAAAAAGGGTTTATTTCATTGCTGTTTTCCCAGGTATTGTAAAAAGTTGAGATTCAGATTGCTCTTGGGTTTTGTGCAAAGACTATCTCATCTCATCTCAATTGTATTATTATTAGTTACTCTTCTTACTACTACCACTACTACTACTATTATTATTGTTGTTATTATTTATTAGCATTATTATTTGCATTATGGTAAGGGCAGAACTGCAAAAAGCCCAGTCAAATCACTGCTCAGGCCCCACTGTATGCAGCTGGAATATGCCCCATGGTGGGCTATGGTCCTGCTTCTCATCCTCAGCAGCCTTTTTCGGTGTATGAGGTATAGCTTTTGCCCCTAAGGATCAGAGGTGCAGCTTGGGAAAAAGCTGGCTGTTTGGAGGGGATCCAGATTTACTTGTGGTGGAGGGAGAGCTAGGGAAAGACTAGAAGTGACAGGAGTGGGACTCATCAGTGCTGGATTTTTGCTGCTGACATGGTACCTTGAGCTTTCAAACTAGGACTCCTTGGAATGGGGTCAAAGTAGATTTATGAATAAAACATTAGTGGGAAAGTAAAAAAAAAAAAAAAAAAAAAAGGAAGTCCAGATAAGCAAGAAATAGTATCATTGAGTGTGTTCCATTAGGAAACCCCTATGAAAACAACTAGCTCATTTTAAAACTGCCCAAATGCATCCCCATTTTACAGTGACTAAGAAGCAGGAGCCAGGGGGGATTTGAGATACACAAAGCGTGAAAACCGGATAGCAGCCTTTGTTTCCCTGGAGCCAGACCACCAAGGGACAAGTTCAGATCCTTTGTAAGGTGGCTCCCAGGAATTCACTTTTGACAGATCTCACATGGCGGCAAATTATTCCTCCCCCCTCCTCCTCCATTTTCCTCAAGACGCGTTTCATCCTGGAGGGGAAAGGGAGAGTCCGGCAGACCCTTTGCACCCTTTCCTTGGGAAGAAAAATGGTGCTCGGCTCCTGCTCGCAAGTGGAAGCATTTGCTGATGAACTGATACTTGGCAAAAATTGGTGTTGTATGGAAAAAAATCCCCAGCACCTGCTAGCAAAACAAAGTTATTCATAACATACGGCTGGGTGGCTAAATCTTCACTTCCTAGGGACGGCCTGAATTACACTTGCTACACGCTGAGCGGCCTGTCTCCCGTGTGGAATGACATGCAGGCAGCAGGAGGATTTGCAGCTCTGAGAAAGGTTAGGATTTATAGTGCTGTCTCTTGCAAGGGCTTACTCTGCAGAAATGATCATTTTGTCTTCACCTTCTCTTTTGGGGATAAACACATCATGATATAATCATATATATGGAAAAGCAGATCTTCATGCTCTTCAGGGAGCAGGTAGCTCCATGAATATATCTCCTGTTGTAAATCTGTCGGTGTCAGTAAGGTTTTTTTCACCTCCTGCCTAGACTGAAACACAAATCTTTAATTCATTTCTGTATGGCACAAGTTCTGAATTCTCATTCTGTATTCTGATTTCTTTCCTGGCCAGTAAATTGTTAGCCTTTCCTAGCTGGGTGAATTATTGTGGAGTGCAAGAAAGCTGTCTGGCTAGGGGAGGTGTTGTTCAAACACACTTTTCCCTTACTCAGTATTCATTTGACAACAAACTAGTGATATTGCCTGTGTAATGAGAGGAGAGCTAAAAAAATCCATGTGTCTCTCTAGCCTGTGCTTCAGCTTTGCAGGTAGAATGACACCCTGGTCTTTAAACTCCTAGATCGATATCTTCCATATGCCAGAGTAATAATTTCTATGAGTTTGGAAGAGTTTTCAGTGGCTCTGTGCTATGGAAGATACTTCTTCCAAGAGGGCACTGACCTACATGGGCTCTCAGTTCCTGATTGCAATATTGACAATGGATTTATTGTCAGGTTTTTTGGTTTTTTTTGTCGCTGATGCACCTTGGTGCAAGCCTTTCATAGGTGACAGCTACAAACCTAACACAACTCTTTGCAATCTTCCTTGTATCCTTTTTGCAGATCCTCATAGCCTGGCCATGCAGAACTTTTATGTAGTCAAATTGCTGTTGTTGGTAGAAAATAACACTGAGAAGAAGAGGTTTCATGCCTTGTGTATTGGTGGTTAGACCATGAGCATAGATTAGCTGTTGCTGGTGTTGACGTTTGAGTGACAGGAGGTAGCTAGAAAGATTAAGACCACTTCCAAACAAATCAAGAGCTTCTGTTCCTGCAGCAGATGCATGACTTCTCTACCTACTATTTAGACTTCATGTGCATGTGATGTTACTGCTCTGCTTCCTAAAAATACCTTTACATTTTTAAATATACTTTTTTTGCTGAAAAGCTGTTTATTTAGTAAAATTTAAATAGCTACAGTTTGAAAGAGAATTGTGACATCTCTCTCAAGGAAGCAATAGTAATTTCAAATTGTAGTATTTGTGCATACCATGAGGTCTCCAGTTCTGTCCTGTGTCAGGAGACATGCTTCTTTACCCAGCTTCACCAAGAGAAGTGCAAATTAAGATGAAAACCTTTCAGTCAAGGTTTCTTGCCCCCTTTTTTTTCCTCATATGTGTGGGTGCATAAAAACCTCAGCTCTCAGAAATTTACCTGAAGTTGATAAACTGTTTTCTCTTCCTCATAACCCAGAGGACCTGTATATGAGCTCCATCAGGTTGTTCACCCTTGATTGAGTGAAGCTGGAAGCTGCAGCACAGATGGGTTTCTTTTGTCTTCAAAGGACACGTAAAGAAGTCCTTAATGGTTGTTTTGTATTAGCTAGTCACATTGCCTGAATTAATTTGCCTAATGGCCAACTGGAAACATGCTCTCAGAGTATAACTGTGCTTGGAGGCAAAGTAGGGAGAGAGGAGAAGGCTCTTTTGTTATCCCTTCTGTGGCCTGCTAAAAGCTTATTCCTCCTGTTTGCTTAAGAAATTTGCCTGCTGTATTCCTTATATTCTATAAAAGACCTTTTAGCTCTTGTTGACCCAAGAGATATATGCACTGTTTTCTTTTTCAAGTATTTTATGGTGTGGAGGTTTTTGGAACTAGAAAAATGAGCCTAGGGAGAAGGAGTCAAACCAAGGAACAGATAGCAGTTGTTTCATATCTGCATGTTGAGTTAGAGCCACATTTTTGGTGTGCTGGAATCCTGGAAGTTCCTGGGACTAGAGTCTTCCTTCTCTGTCTGATGGGGTGTTATGTTTGGATGCAGCCCAGACTGGAGGTTGCCAGAGATGAGATAAAGGGATGATGGTCATACCTCTCTCAACTCCTCCAAGGAGCACCAGCCACCTGCAGGTCCTTGCAGCTATTCTGCAAGGTTTGGGTCACATAGTTAGTCTTTCTTCAAGGAGCAAAGGAAAATAACTCAAATGATGAACTGAATTTAAAATCATAGGGTTCTCCATGATGTTCAAGTTTATGTCAGAGTATTAAAAATCAAGACATGCTGTTCTGTTTCTCCATTTTTTTCCTTCCCACTTCAAGGCCAGAGTATTTAATGAGAGCTAAAGTGGAAAGATTCTGGACTCCTATATTGTGTTATTTTTTTCACCTCCTTGGGTAGTTGGAAGGATGTTGTTTCCTTTTAGTCTCTGCTGCAGTTGTAGAGCAGTTCTCCTCTCTCAGAAAGCTTTTTCCTTTTCCTTTTTCCCTGTTCCCATTTCCCTTCATTTCCTTTCTTTTTTCCCATTTTTGCCTTCATACTAACCGTGTTGAATAGTATTAGGGATTTTTTTTTAGTAGCTCCTGCCCAAAGTTTTCCTTGTTTTAAAATCAAGGAAAAGTAATCACAACCTTTCTCTTCACTTCAAACATAGCATTTTTTGACAAGAAGTGCCTTTAAAGAAATGCCTCCTAATTTATGGCGGGTTGCTTTGTACTTTGTTTCTGAAACCTATCTCGTTACATTTCCTGTGTGTTAAGTATGTATGTGTTATGAGCTCTTAAAAACAAATATCCCACAAGAAAGGAATTCAGTAAATGAATAAAACATTTCTTAGGTTGCCCAAGTGGCAGCTTAATAGCTCATCCATTGGGACTTTCATATAATGTAATGATGATGGCCATATAAATATATGGATAGATGAATAACTTCAATAGGGAGCTTGTTACAACTCTGCATACCACATTTGAGATGATATCAAACTCTGAAAGTGCTGCCTGATGTGAAGGTCCAATTTTTCTAGTGCCAACCATGAAATTCTACCTAAAAGTACACAATCTGTGTTTCTGTGTTTCCATATGTACACATAGCTAAAACCTGCTTTCAACAGCACACACACACACATGCATATGCTGCTTCTCGGTGGGATTTAGTGTTTCAGGACTGATATTGACTGCAGTGAAAATCTAAAACTTTGTGGGCTATTGACACGGCTGGGTTTGCAGCAGTGTGTTTGAGATTAGGTCTTAGCCCGCTTTCTTTAAAAATTATAAGATAAATGGAATAGGAACATAAGGTTGTCATGTTATATTGCCTAGGATTTACACAACTTTTTCATTAGGTTCCCCTAATCGCGAAGCTTTGTAAATATCTACTTTGATACTTGTCTGCCACTGCAGTCTGTAACCTTGGGTAGGGCTTAAAGTAAAGTTTCAAATATTTTTTTTTTTCCTTTTGTAGCAATGATATTCTCAAGAAAACTGATTTCCAGTTATGCTTGAGTTGAAAATCTGATGTTGATGACCCTCCAAGGTGGAGAGAAACCAGCTCATGCTTAACTATGGCATGGTCAGAAGAAACTAGACCACCAAATAAGACAAATAGGATAAGACAATTTATTTCCTTACTTCAAAGAATAGGAAAATGAACTTCTAGGAAGTTGTTGAACTTCCTAGATGAAAGAAGTCTATGTGCTTATATGAAATATAACACCAATCTCTTTTGTAAGCCAGCAAAAATTCTCTCTCTCTTAGCAGGGGGAGAGAGACAGGTATTGTGGTACAGACAAAGGATGCTGAAGTGCTCTTCTTGGAAGGCACCAATACAGTGATTGTCTGTTGATTGTTTCAATAATGCGCATCACAGAAGAGGTCCAGCCCTTTATTTTCCCATGAGTTGTCTCATTAGAATTTCTCATTTTCATTGGCTGAATTTCCTCAGCAGTTTATTGTATGTTGTGTGTATATATGTGTGTATATATATATATATATATATCTCTGTATATATGTATATGTGCATATATATATGTACATATATATATATAAATACATATATATATATATATATAAACACAACTAGCATCATCTCCCACACTAGTCTGAAGCAACAGCTTTTAGTGTCAGTACTCAAAAGTGATCACATATAAATAAGGGACTTCGATATTTTCATACTGGAGGATTAAATTGTCAAATGTTGTGCTGAAGAATAAGGTGCCACTGCTAATCTTTCAGCTGAATGAAATTGCAACAACAATAAAATAGTTATTTCCTAGATGAAGTAGAAGAATTCCATCCTGGGGCTTCTGGAGGTCAACCTGAGCATGGGAAGACCTGTTCCCTCATGTACCCCAGGCATATTGGAGAATTGTGCTTATTTGATGTATGAACTGTATGGAACAATATGTTATTCACAGGATTCACATGCTGTGTGCATAATAATTGAGTGAGCATATTCAGAAAAGGAACTGCCATAAATGAAGTTTGCTGGCTTCTGGGGAATGCAGGTGCAGAAGGTGATACAATCTTACATTTTTATTATCTTTTTTAAAGAGTTTATTTCTTCTTATTATTTTTATTTTTTTTCTTAATAAAATATAAAAGAAAATAAGAAGGAAACAAAGACAAGGAGAGAACTGCATGTGAAAATAAGTGTATTGAAAGATGAGGGCTTTGACAAACACATGGGAGAATTTACCAAATTGATCAGTTTGTTAAACAATGGGATATACACTGTGGGATCAGGAATTAAAGTGTTGTGTGTGGACATTGCAACATCAGTATGATAAATTGATTGTTTTTAGTACTGAAACTTCAGCAGTTGCTCCATTACATTGAAGGTGATAACTAATACAAGTTCATATTCCAAAACTTGCATGCAATTTATAAATCTCTTTGAGAAAGTTGAAATCTTGTTGGAAATTTAAATTAACCTGTGTCATTGATAACTTTTCCTATCCTTTTCCTCCCAGTATTCTAGCTTGGAAAATAACTACATCTTCAAGTAGCTTTTAAATGACAATGAGAACAATGTGTCTGTGCAGTGGGCCTTTCAATAATTGCCTTTTAAAATCGATTTTTAAGATTTTCACAAGTAGCAGTGCATGTACTCTGTAACAAAGATACTTATTCCCGCTGCTTTATGGTAGCACCTGCCTAGTTTCCTCAGGCTCCTTTCCTCTGCTTTCAAGGAGGAAGTGATAAGGAGGACTTGGCTCCCAGCTTCTGCAGTACCCTCCAGCAACCTTCAGCCAGTGCCTCCACTTACTCTGTCTGTGTTTAACCTCATAATTTAGATTCTTGAAGTGAGGCACTGGACCTTTTCTAAAGGTATCTGTATTTAAAGTAATGACTGCATAATGACTTTCTTACTCTGCTTGTTCTTGGTGGCTCAAATTTAATCATTCCTAACTGACCATAAAAAAAAAAATAGTAACATTTGACTATCGCAGTGCTACATACATATGAAAATCCTGTCTCTCATCCAAACATTTGGACTGAGAAAGAATTTTCCAATATACTAGGAAAACAAACAAGTTTAGGCTTAGTTGGAGCTGCTGATAAATAAGATAAAACAATTTCTGTATGTGGTTCATAGTTCTACATAAATTTTTACAAATATGTGTGGTAGATTTTAATTTTTTTTTCACTGTGATTATTATTCTGTGTGCCTGTGTACATGGATGTGGTAGGGTCTTTTATATTAAAGTGTGCATACATACATATATTTTGTTATATATATGTATATGCATATATGTGCACATGCATATGTACTACTCAGGTGTTAAAATACCCAGAGCTGGTGTGATTGTATGGGTGTGTTTACAGTCCCTCCCTTTTTAAATATGTGGCGAATTGTTATTACATAGATTTTACTTTTGATTAGACATTTAGTAAGTAATTTGGACATGTCACTTCACAGTATCTCTTGATCAACTATTTCCCGTTTTCTCTCCCTGTCACAGGGTGAAAGAATGATGTGATGGATGTGAATATGGGCCGCTGGTCAGGCTCACGGCTACCTCCGTCATGCCTTGCCCTTCTGATTGTCAAGTTCCTGGCCTGCATTTGCCAGGTGGCTCACGGGACTGTCCCGCTTGGCTTTCACTTCACACATTCCACTTACAATGCCACGGTGTACGAGAATTCCGCAGCCAGGACCTATGTCAACAGTCAGACGAGGATGGGCATTACCATGGCTGACCTTTCATGGGATATCAAGTACAAAATAGTGTCTGGTGATGATGAGGGCTTTTTTAAAGCAGAGGAAGTCATCATTGCTGACTTCTGCTTCCTCAGAATAAGGACTAAAGGTGGAAATTCTGCTATATTGAACAGAGAAATCCAGGACAACTATTTATTGATGGTAAAAGGGTCTGTCAGAGGAGAGGACTTGGAAGCATGGACAAAAGTGAACATCCAGGTTTTGGATATGAATGACCTAAGACCTTTGTTTTCACCAACCACGTACTCTGTCACGATAGCAGAAAGCACTCCCTTAAGGACTAGCATTGCACAGGTAACTGCAACAGATGCAGATATTGGGTCCAATGGTGAATTTTATTATTACTTTAAAAATAAAGTTGATCTCTTCTCAGTTCATCCTACGAGTGGTGTTATCTCCTTAAGTGGCCGGTTAAATTATGATGAGAAAAACAGATATGACCTTGAGATTTTGGCAGTGGACCGTGGGATGAAGCTTTATGGAAACAATGGCGTAAGCAGCACTGCCAAGCTTTATGTTCACATTGAACGTATAAATGAACATGCCCCAACAATAAGTGTAGTAACCCACATTCCCTTCCCATCAGACAAGGAGCCTACCTATGCAGTTGTGAACGTTGATGACCTAGATGAAGGAGCTAATGGAGAAATAGAATCTGTTTCTATTGTGGCTGGAGATCCTCTAGAACAATTCTTTCTGACTAAAGAAGGGAAATGGATGAATGAGTACAAAATCAAAGAAAGAAAGCCTATTGATTGGGACAGCTTCCCTTATGGTTACAACCTCACTCTTCAAGCTAAGGACAAAGGATCTCCTCAGAAATTTTCTGCGGTCAAGCTGGTCCACATTGCTAGTCCCAAGAAAGAAAGTATCCCCCTGAAGTTTGAAAAGGAAGCATATGATGTTTTGATCAGTGAATTTTCACCTCCTGGTGTGGTGGTTGCAGTAGTTAAGCTGATGCCTGAGCCTCAGGGTGTGGAATATAGAATATCTCCTAGTGAGGAAGCTGAGTATTTTAAGATCAATCCCAACACAGGCCTTATTACTACTGCTCGTCCTTTGAAAATCATTGAGAAGGACCTCTATGAATTAGAAGTCTATGCAAACAAAGGTGGTGATTTAAAAGCGCAGGTTACTGTCAGGTTAGAGGATGCCAACGATCACACTCCAGAGTTCCAGCAGCTCTCCTACAGCTCATTCGTCAATGAGAGTGTCCCAGTGGGGTCCAGCGTTTTGGCAGTGTCAGCAGTTGATGAAGACAGGGGAGAAAACGGATACATCACATACAGTATTGCCAGTCTGAACTCACTGCCATTTACAATAAACCAGTTTACAGGTGTCATCAGCACATCTGAAGAACTGGATTTTGAGTCCTCACCAGAAAGCTATAGGTTCATTGTGAGAGCTTCTGACTGGGGTTCTCCCTACCGCCACGAAAGTGAGGTGAATGTCACCATATACATAGGCAATGTCAACGATAACAAGCCCCTCTTTGAAAAAGTGGCCTGTCAGGGAGCGATTTCATCTGATTTTCCTGTTGGTGGTCACATCACTGCTGTTTCTGCAATAGACATAGATGAGTTAGAGCTTGTGAAGTACAAAATAATCTCTGGAAATGAGCTTGGCATTTTTTATTTAAATCCAGACTCTGGTGTCCTGCAACTTAAAAAATCTCTTGTTAACTCTGGCATAAAGAACAGCAACTTTGGCCTTAAGATAACGGCAACTGATGGGGAGAACTTCGCTGATGCTATGTTTGTTAATATTTCAGTAGTTCATGGGAAAGTGTCTTCAAAGACATTTAGCTGTAGAGAAACGAGGGTTGCTCAGAAGCTAGCAGAAAAATTGCTCAAAAAGGCAAAAGCAAATGTGAAGCTGAACTTGGAAGATGGTTTTCTTGATTTTTATTCAGTCAACAGGCAAGCACCTCATTTTGACAAATCCTTTCCTACTGATGTGAAGGTTTCAGAAGATCTGCCGGTTGGTGCCACCATCCTGAGGATAAAAGCCTACGATGCTGACTCAGGCTTTAATGGAAGAGTACTTTATACAATTTCTGATGGTAATGTAGATAGTTGTTTCAACATTGACATGGAGATGGGGATACTTAGTGTTCTCATGCCCTTGGACCGTGAAAAAACAGAGCTCTATCTCCTTAATATTACAATTTATGATTTAGGTAATCCACAGAAATCTGCTTGGAGACTGCTGACTGTCACTGTGGAGGATGCAAATGATAACAAGCCTGTTTTTTTACAGGACAGTTACTCGGTTAATATTTTAGAAAGTACAAGTCTTGGTACAGAGATTATCCAGGTAGAAGCCAGGGATAAAGACCTAGGATCTAATGGTGAAGTGACTTACTCAGTACTGACAGACACCCATCAGTTTGCTATCAACAGTTCCACGGGAGTGGTGTATGTTGCAGATCAACTAGACCGGGAAGCAAAAGCAAACTACACACTGAAGATTGAGGCTAGGGACAGAGCAGAGAGTGGCTATCAGCAGTTCTCTGTTGTGCCTCTGAAGGTTTTTTTGGATGACGTTAACGATTGCTCCCCAGCCTTTATCCCATCCAGCTACAACGTGAAGGTCCTGGAGGACCTGCCGGTTGGCACTGTCATAGCTTGGCTGGAAACTCATGATCCAGACCTGGGCTTGGGAGGCCAGGTCCGCTACTCGCTGGTGAACGACTACAACGGGAGGTTTGAGATCGACAAAGCCAGCGGCGCCATCCGCCTGAACAAGGAGCTCGACTACGAGAAGCAGCAGTTCTACAACCTGACCGTGCGTGCCAAGGACAAGGGGCGCCCAGTTTCTCTATCTTCACTTTCTTTTGTGGAAGTTGAAGTGGTGGATGTTAATGAAAACCTTTATACCCCTTATTTTCCTGACTTTGCTGTCATTGGATCTGTAAAGGAAAACTCCCGCATTGGTACAAGTGTTTTGCAAGTTGTTGCTCGAGATGAGGACTCTGGAAGAGATGGGGAGATCCAGTATTCCATCAGGGACGGCAGTGGCCTGGGGAGATTCAGCATCGATGAAGAAACTGGTGAGTTTTGTTTCTAATTTCTCCTTCATAGAGGTTTTTTTTAAAAAGCAGAGCTGAGGCATAATTGTTTTCTAACCTGAACAAGAGATCCAGTTCTTCTTAACAGGCGAGATAAAATTAAGTAAGGATTTTCCAGGCACAGCAATGACATGATTTAATTACCTGGTTACATTCATCACTCTGTGGATGTGAAATAATAGCCATTTCTTTTCAGTAGCTATGTGATGACTCCATTTAGAAGGCAGTGATAGTTACAGAATGACTTGCTTACAGTCACTGCATTATCTGTTGATCACTGTAAATTACTCAGGCCACCTCCACAGTCACAATACTCATGACCTTGAATCTGGTGTTAAACCAAATGAAAGGAACTAAGGAGCATGAAAGAAAGATTATTTTGTCCTAAAACCTATTTGTGGTCTTGTTCTTGTTGCTGGGGGTCATTTTTCATGGGAGTTACTCTGGAATGACACACCATCCTGTGTAATATGCTTTCTTGTGGCAGAGTGTTTATCAGTAAACTTATGTATAAGGTAGAAATCCAGGGAAATGTTCATAGCTGTATACGACCTGTGCTAGCTTTCCTTTGGTGGCGGTACTATTGTAAACATTGATGTCAGAAAGCATTGTTAATATAGTGAAGGTTTTTCAGATGCTGAACTTTATTACCCTACCACACTATTGGAAAATGTTCAAAATGCTAAATATAAAAGTGTGTTTAATAAAACACTTAAAAGCTAGCTGCTTAAATGTCTGATGGTTGTTGGGAGTAATGGTGCAGCTGTGCGCCAATAGAACTAGTGAGGAAATTAGAAAATATTAGTCAACAGTTTCAGAAATTATATTAAATATGTTAGGTCTGTGAGTTTACTGTGGTTTGTATGTCTTCTTCTAAAGCTTTTAATTGAGAATGTGGTATTAAACATAAGATTAAAATGTATGTTTTGGCAAATTCAAACTGTTTAATCAAATGTCAACTTTCTAAACTGAACATTATGAAAAACAGACGACATTACAAATGCTGTGGCTCTCATCTAAGTATAAGCAGAGAAAAATATTTTTATTCTATTTTTGCTACAGTCTTGCTGCTACAGCTGTACACAGATGATTGCAGTCAAAACCTTATGTCCAGAAACATCAGACTTGAGTGTCAGAAGTCAAGAGGGCACCTAGTGTAATTTCCAGAAATGTTAGGAGCTCACATATCCTACAGTGCAGATAGTAGCAGAAGGCATTCAGGCAACATTATTTAGACATTTGGACAGGTGTTTAAATATTAAGCTCCTGCATTTCAAAATTTCATCCTACCTACTTATTGAGTAAAATCAACTTCATCTCAGTGGATTCTTTATAAAGCACTGGGAGACTGATGCAAATGCTGCCGTATTGGTACAGAAATAATTTGACATTTTTTGAACTTGAAAGAGCTGATAGGGAAAGTAACTCAGTGTGTGTCACTCATAAGTAAAATAACCATTTTTTTTACCCTGTGCCTACACTAGTAGAGGTGATGGCCTAGAATAAGTTAGGTCCTTTGTTCAGTAAAGCACAAATCATGTTTTAACGTGAGTGGAAATTGTACTTGGTGTGCCACCTTAAATATACTTTCTTTCTTTCCAAAATTGAAATTTATTTTGTGGAGGCAAAAAAAGCCCCAGATCTCCCAAGACGCAAAGATTTTTCTGCCTTCACTCTTTCACGAGTGTTACATGAAAATGAACCAACCTGTGCGATTTCACTTGATTTCACTTAATTATTCCAGAAGAGACTTGATAATCCAGCAGATCAAAAGATCTGGGATTCTTGTTTCTGATTTCCCCAAATGTTCCATACTGCGTAAGCCTTCTTGAAAGCAATTTGAGGATCACTTTGGGTGCAGAGCTGCAGCCAGGGCGATGTGGAGGACAGGACTTCAGGGTTACTCCGGGTCATGCTGTTGTAAGCTGAACGCAGGATTTGACCTTCTGTGTCAAATAGAATGCAACATTAATACTCTGCTATTGAACTGGTGGCAACTTAAATGCTGCTGAATGATGAATCAGCTTTCTAGCTGTAGAAAAGGGCTTAAGTCACATATTGAATTAATTTATAAAGAGATAGCTGTTTATTTACTTTCAGTGCAGTTCATTTGTCACTTTTAAACTCACCAACTCTATTGGCTTATGTTCTGTCTCTCCTGAAATTTGTGAAGGTAAGCAGGAGTGTGAAGTATAAGAAATCAATATTTTTGGCTGCTGCCTTAATGAAAAGATGACTGCGGCATCCATTATAATCATTAGGATATAAACTGGGCCAAATTCATCCTGATGCATGATCAGGATGGACTGCAGGTGTGTGCTTTCAGCAAAATTCTGCTCAAGTGCATTATTTTTATTTTTCTGAAATACTGCATGTTAATGATGTTGCCCTGTGTATTGAGTGAGATGTGCTTTTTCTCCCTGAGGCACATTGACACTGAGGAGTTGAAATGAGGAGAAGAAGGCCTTCATGATGGATACACACTGCACCATGCAGCTGCACATTTGTTGTCATGGTGGCTTCTTCCACTCCAGATGTATATAGATGCATCTTGGTGCATCTGGAAAAAATGAGGCTCAGGGGAGATCTTATCACTCTCTACAACTGCCTGAAAGGAGCTTGTAGTGAGGTGGGGTTCAGTCTGTTCTCCAAGTAACAAGTGTCAGGACAAGAAGAAATGGGCAGGAGAGGTTTAGATTGGGTGGTAAAGGAAATGTATTCACTGAAAGAGCCGTGAAGCATTGGAACAGGCTGCTGAGGGATATGGTGTAATCACCATGTCTGAAAGTGTTCAAAAAGTGTGTGGATGTTGCACTCATGGCTATGGCTTAGTGATGGACTTTGCAGTGCTGGGTTAATGGTTGGACTCTGTGATCTTGGAGGTCTTGTCAAAGTTAAATGATTCTATGGTTCTGTGATCTGTCTCCATCAAGCTTGATCTAGCTTTTGCTGTGGGTTCCACAACAGGCTATTCTCCATTCAGGTTAGAAGAGTAGATTGCAGTCAGCAAGCTTGGGACTCTTCTCTGTATTGGTCCTCATGGATCCTTTTACACAGTGTAAATATGCAAGTCTGGGAGCTGTTGTAGTTTGGTAAGAGATGTACCATGGGGTGAGCCAGGAATTTCCTTCCTACAGTGTTGCTCTTTGCCTCATATAGAATTATATATAATATAATATAATATAATATAATAATTATATAGAATTGGTTTGGAAGATTATTGTTGTTACAGCATTCACTGCTAAATATACCAGTTCATACCAGAAGCATAGAAAGTATTTGCTAGCTAGAAGTGTGAATCACTTCTAAATTTGCTTCAGTGGATTTATTTTCCATTTCCAGGAGTCAGAGCCAGTACAAACCTGTAAATAAATAGAAAGTCTCCTGAAGTGGATTGCTCCAGTTCCTGACCTTTCAACTCCATCTGTGGTTTTCCACTACCTTAGACAGAAAATGAAATTTCTCATTGGTTTAGAAGTCAGTCATGATTCATAGCTAAAAATCTGGTTTCAGACTTTTCTAGAGGTTAAAAAAAAATGGAGGAACACATTTATATTTCTTGACTGTTGATATAAATTTTGCAAACATGCCATTTAAAAAACATGAACTGAGGAGCATATAATGTGATCCTTCTGTCTCCTGTTCAGAACTGACAGAGTTTTTTGGGGTGGTTTTTTTGTTTGTTTGTTTTTGGGGGTTTTTTATGTTCCTTTTCTTGGAATACAGATATGTAATCTGTTATAAAATATGGTTGTCTACAGTGAGAACTCATCATTGCAGGGTTCTTCAAGTCAATGGAAGGAAACAAGCAACTGGGAGGCATGATTCATTTCACCCTAATGTAAAAATATGAAATAAGTTGGGTAAATCATGCTCTAAAAATGTGCAAAGGTCCTTGTGAGACTAGCTCAGGTAGAAGTCTACACTGAGTGCCTTGCTTTGGTCAGACGTAGCCCATCCCTGTTAACTGTGAACAAGAATATATACTGTCAGCCTTATTGCTAGGTAATTTGTTATGACTCCTCTCTACCAGATTCATGGTTTTAATCTAATTCTAGGAATCACCTTTCATTCCGAAACCCACACATAAGTGCACTTACAGAAATAAAAAGTGGAAAAAAAGGTTTTTAATAGTATAGGGGTGAGAATAATGTAAATAATAGTTGATGAATTTTCATTTCCTGACAATACAGTGTTAGAGCATCCCACCCTCTTTTCTATCTACAGAAATTGATCAATATCTGATATTTTGATTTTGTAGAAGTGACTAGTAACCTTCCTCTTGTGCAACTGTGGTGCTGTAGAGAAGCTGGAGCCATTTCCTCATCTTTAGTACTGCTTCCTGCCTGGTATGCATCTCCACTCTCTTTGCCAGTCTGATAATTGCAGTTCCTTAGAAGAAAATTAGGTAAAACCCACTCCTATAACTCCAGATTGTTGTGACACAAAATGATCAGAAATGTGGCAAAATTCCAAAAATTCCAAAAATTTTGTGGAATGAGGGTGTGCTCTGAGTTTCCATCACAGGTTAGCTCTCATAGTTGTGACTACTCTTGTGGAAATTGTCTCTGTCAGAGGTCCTACACTGCCTTATTCAAAACCTGGATTTTCTTAGCTCTGGTGTATACACCCTCATAGTGCTGGTAGCACAGCAAAGTGGTGTATTTTTGTTGTTTCAGGAGTTGGTGATGAGTCAAACAAATGCATATGGGTTTATGATACCACCTGCCTTGGGAGACTAAATACCATCTATCAGAACCTTTTTTTCTGGCTGCAGTGAAGATCTGAACAACTAGTGGGAGTTCCTGGCTTCTTGAAAGGTTGAGTTAGATGAGATCAGGCCTAAATGCAGGAATCCTCCTTCTCATTTTTTTGATGATTTGTAGTTCAGCTAAAGTGCATTTTTACTCTAGCTCCACTTTTTAGTCTGATTATCTGTTTCTACATGTAGAATGTAATGTAACAGCCTGGCACTCGTAGAGTTTCTTTATTTACCCTTATGCTACTCATGGATGCGCTGGTAATAAGAAATGATCAAATTGAGTTCTAGAGGAGCAGAGAGATGAGACAAAATCAGCATCTTCTGCTGCAGGGGCTTCTGTAGGGTTTGTCAGAGTTGGTGGAGCAGCATCCTGACATGCAAGGAATTACTAACTCCACTGCACAGGTGGGAAAACTGAAGCATCAAGTTTTTTACTTGCATAGAAAGCACAGACACATCTTAAGTCCTGATGAAATGAAGCACGAAGATAAAACAGTGGTGTTAATGAAATGCTTACGGGATCTTTAATGTTCTTACAAATCCCATGAGCACAGACTTAAGGAATGCTTTCAGAACTTACTTTATTTCCTAGGGTTGTTCAGGAACCTGAGTACTCTAACTTTCGTTAGAAGTTTAAATTTAGGCATTAGCTGACACTAATTTCTAACCCTGTGGAGTAGCTCTGATAAGAATGCAGGCTGTAGGTGACCCTGTTAGCTTAATATCTTTAGGTATTTCAGCCCTGAAATTCACATTAACAAGCCAGTCCTGTCTTTCACAGTGGTGAAAGCTTAAAGGTACTGTTAAATGGAGGTAGAGTTCAAATTGTTACAGACTCCATAGTTTTATTTATGGTGTTAAGGATAATGACCTGATCTTCTGATTGGATACCTCAAAAGTGATAGAAATTCCTGACAAACTGTGGCTGGAGAAGGAAGCTGATTGTGGAAAACCCTAATCATGTCTTCAAATGACTCATAATAGAAACTAGAAACACCAGAGTATATAGTTGACAATAAACCAGACAGACCTGCCTTCACAGTTCCATCTATTTGGCAGAAAGGAACGAATTTACTGCGTCAGACTCCTTGCATCTTGTTGCTGTCTCCTAAAATAGTTTTCAGTTATCGTGTATGCATGTTGAAGAACTACTACAATTTGAGTGGTTTGATAATATTTATGTGGGACCATTGCTAGTGTTTCCTCGAAACAAGGTAAAAGAAAATGAAAATAATTTGTGATACATATTTTCCTCCCTCTCAGTTGTTTAATTTTATGGGGGCATGTAGGAGCCAGTGGGTGGATTTGGGTAGGCTCACTGGCAAGATTTAATTCACTGTAGAACTTGGAGACACTAGTATTACAGATATTCTTCATCTTCCTAGATAGTGTAGGCAAATTTCAATACCCAGAGACAGTATTTTGGAGCCTCTTTATTATCCCAGGCTTCTAAACCCAGTTATCAAGGTAACTTCAGGCTACCCCACAAGAGATGTGCCAGTGGGTGCTGCTGGGAGGTGGCTTGGGAAAAGAGGGTTGCTCACAGGGGAGGCACTTGGATGGAGCAGGCACTCATGACGAGATCATCAGCCCTCAGCCTGTCCATAGTGTGTCTCCTGAGCAGCCTTTTTGGGGAGGGGTGTGCAAGATGGATCACAGAGCACAGTCCTGGCCAGAATCTGGTCTGTCAGCCTGTCTCTGTGTCAGGCAGGAATGAAGCATTCCTGAGAGCAGCTATTTCTGAGCCTGTGCTTCTGTTACCATTGTTCTGTGAGTTATCTCTGGCAGCATTTAACAGTGGAAGTGTTTCTTCATAGAAGATTTCTACTTTTAGGACAACAATCACTAACACTTTGCTTTTTCTTTCAAATTAGTTGTGGTAGAAAGCCAATATTTTTTATACAAATTCTGTGTCTGTGTGTTTATAATTTCCCTTCGTTTCTAGATGTAAATTAGTAAAGAACAAGGCTTCTCTTAGTTTTACTGGAACAAATTTGTTTTTTCTAATAATATGAACCCTAAAACAATGCATCATCTTATAAAAATATTTACTTTTAAAAGCTCTGAGTATCATTCTGACATACTTTCGAAGTTTCCAAAGTGAGGCCAGTCATGCAGAATTGTTTTATTCACGCTGTTCAGCTCTCTAGGCTTCATACCCCATAAACCAGCTCACAACATACAATTTTTATAGCTAGCTGTAATTTGCATGCTTTCCCTTCTTTGGAAAATGTTTAGAGAATCTCCTTTATTATTCAGGATGCTCCTGGTGATAGGACATTTTGTCTCAATCGCTGAGTAGTTTATTTATTAATAAAGAAATGTGTAGTCTGTATTTCCTCCTGTCACCCTTTATTACCCTTGAGAGATGTTTCCAAGAGCATTTTGTGTTATATATTCTGTTATTCACTTCCTTAGTGTATAATCCCAGAAGTGACCTCTATATTAGCTCATGCATCATCATCCATTAAATTATACCCAGGTGCTTCTGCAGGAAGCTTATCTCCAAGGTGCCAGCAAAGGAACGAAGCCACAAGGTAGTGAGTTAGATGATACTAGAGGGAAATTGACTTCCAGTGCCTGGTGATCAGTCTGAGCACATGAGCACCAGCTTTATCCTGGCATCACTTTAGACCATGAGCAGTAATTCATGGTAGCTCAGAGGAAACTGGAGAAAAATCCATTTCAGCTGTTCCAAAGCGTCAGTGGAAGCCAAAGACATCGAGAAGCGATGTTGTTCATGCAAAAGTGTGAGCTTACGAGCATGTGGAGGGCAATATGGGCACTCCTCTCTTCCAGGGATATAGAAAGGAGGATGTTTGGACAATGTCTAAGGTTACATGGAGCCATTTTGTTGTGCTGCCTAATCCTTTCCTGTAACAAGTCCAAGAGAGAGAAATCTCCACTGGCCAAGAAAATTGAGGATGCGTTTTGTTGTCTGACCTTGTAGGAGGTTGTGTGGCTTTTTAGGGAACAGTAGGACTGGACAGAGTTAATCAGGAATTTGTGGAGCTGGTTTGGAGTGATAACACTGGACTGATTGCATATCTCTTCCTCTGCTTGAATACATAGGTACGCTCAAGGATTTACCTTGGAAGCTGGATTAGAGGGTACTTTTTATAAAGCTGTTTTCAGTTCAAGGGCTATGAGTAATGGTTAATCAGTCAGTTGCTTGAAAAGCTTTTCCAAGCTTTCATTGCTCTTATTGCTAAAAATTGTGTCATATTTTATGGATGTTTGGATAATTTCAGTGTTCAAGTCTTGGAACTTCTTAGGTGTTTGCCAACAAGGTAAAAATAAATTAAAAATAAAAAGCCCTTCCACTGTCAGATCTCTTTGAATTCACATATACATGTTTACCTGAAAATAGATGTTTGGAGATGAGCTTCTGTAGCTCATGGAACAGATTCTTTTAATCTGTAGTCTGCTGTTTAATGTAAACATCTTTATTGCATTTTATACACTTATGGTGTCTTATTAGCATTGAAGTGTTGCCAGTAAGAAATAACTGAGAGAAAGCCAAACAGAGTGCATGCGGGGAGGGGGTTTTCATTGCAGTTGGTTTCCATTAGGTGTTTGCACTGATACATCTCTGTGTGTCTGAGTGAAGCTGTCTGCTGGCATTGACAAGGTCGTTTTGTCCAGGGTGAACAAAAGGGGTGAATCAGATTCAGTTGTGGAAAGAAGTTTGTCACAAGTGTTGCTGCAGTGTTCCCACCAGAGTGGGAAGTGTAGGAAGGTGTAGGACTTCATTTCCTCCGTGCAGAGAGCTGTGGCACATGCCAGCACATCCCCCACCTAAACAACTGGGAATATCAGGGTATTCTGTGGCACTTGCCCACTCCTCCAGTGAGACACATGTTGATTTTTTGCTCTTAGATGTCTCAGCTTTGCAGCTGTTACCCACTGGAGACAGTCTGGTTACCACAACCCCCCTCGAGGGGGAGGCAGCCTGCAGCTACTTCTCTTGGGAAATGCTTTCCAATTACTTTGATGATAATCTTGGAATTGAGCAAAATGTGGTCACTGTACATGAGCAACAGTTCTTCAAGATGATGGACGGGAAAGGTGAGAGCAATCTCATTGTGTGTGGTTTCAACAGCTCTCTGCTTCCACAGTGTGATGGCGAGGTCTGCCTGTCTTTCACAGCTGAAGCTTTTGGTTTTTCAGTTTTGGTAAAATATGCGTAGCAAATTAATTTCTGATTTTATATATTTGAGGCCCATAATGAATTTTATGCATCTTTATTTGGGAATTTTTCATCTTAATTTGAAAATTCTATTGAGAATCTGTGTTCAGGAAATGTAACTTTACACACAATCATTAATTTTATTAATTTTATTAATAAATTAAAAACAGTTTTGGTTCTCACCAGTGGTTCATTTTGTAGGGTAAAGATTTGGCAAAATGAAGAAAATAAACTGTTACTGTGAACCAGTTAATTTTTTTTCCCCAAAATCTTTATTTTTACAACAGAATAACTGTGGGATTTAATTAAATTTGCCAGAATACTTCACAGTCCCAGAACACCTTTCATCTAAAGTACACAAATTATTTTCCACATTTTAATGAAGGAAGCTCTTTGATGTACAATGCTTATGTGGTTTCCATTTTACTGAAAGGTGTAGATAAATTAATAGTTTGAGATGTTTTTCTCCTTTTTGGAAGCAGGGGAATGACAATGCACAAATTCATTAAAAGAAAGCCATGGGAACCTCAGGTGTTTGGCATCTCTGTGATGAAGCAGTACTTAGCCACAGCAAAGAGTGGTGGATGGAGCAGATTCTTCTGAGTCTCAGCATGTCATTCCACGTGAGACCACCCTTCTTGCATGGTACAGGATCTTGGAGCTGGTTTAAAAGGGTTGGATTTTACTGTTTCTTTTTGAGACAGTTTATAAGAATGAACTGGTTTGATTGCTCTGCTCTACTTCCACTGAATATGTTAGTTTGTTTTGGTATGTTACTTTTCTTTAATTACCATATAACAGTATCTCTTTGACGGTGGCAGGTTGTAGCATAAGCCACCATCAGTGATTAATGCAGCTTCCTCTGGGGTGATTACCTTCTGTTTTGCTGTGGGGGAAAGAGCAGTGGATAGCCACAAGCACCAGCAGCGAGGGTCAGTCCCCCTGTGGGACTGGCAGCTGGACAGAAACCTCGGCCAGCCTTTGTGGCTGATTCTTCTGGGTGGCACTGAGTGGTCTGAATTGCTGTGGGGGCCTTCCCAGTATGGGGCAGACTTCCCAGTACGGAGCAGCCTCCCTCACTTCACCCTCTCCCAGCGCTGCCCTTCAGAGACACTTGCCTCGCTCTTCTCTTTAAGTCCTGAAAGCAGCAGATTGAGCCCCTTGTGAGCTACGGGTACAGCTTCCACTGGAAACCTAACAAACATTTAATGTGCTATTTTCACTCCCACAGTACCAGGGTAGGGCAGGCTGTTCTGTGCCTTCTGTACCTCAAATGAATGCTGCATCTTCATCTCCACAAGGAGCAGTTGCATCAGCCATTTGCTAATGAGATGAGATGCTTTTTGCAAGTGTGTGGCTCCTTTGCAACCCAGTGTGGCTCTGCCTTTAATGAGGCTTTTTGGAACATTCGGTGTGGGCAGTAGTTCAGTGTGGGCAGCAAGCAGCTTCTGAGGTACAGTGTCATGCTGGAGACAAGCACAATAATCAAAAAGGGAAGATTGTGCCGATAGTGACATTTTTAGAGGAGATGGGTGCTATTTATGAGGCAAGGCCAGGACTGGCATTTAGCTGTGCTGGCTAAAGGGTAAATAGCAAAATCTGTTTCATAAAGGTGACCTAATGAATTTAGGACTGCTGATTCTAAGGTTTGTCCTTCCATCAGTTTATTATTGAAACCCTAGTAGCTTCCTTCTGAAAACGTAAGGTAGTATTTAAATAATGTTGAAATTTTTTTCAGCCATAAAGATTGAATTTGTTGATGGAAGTGGAAAAAACCATTCAGCTGGTGGATATTGCAAAGTGCTCTACTGTATTGTTAGGAGCACAGAAGGGTTCCTGTTGTCTTTGTGTAAACATATCAGTGTTTAAAACTTTCTGCATATGCTTCTTCTCTTTCATGGGGATTTCCTTTAATTGCTTAATCTCTCATAATGAACATTAATCTGTCACTGGCAAAGATAAAATCCAGCTAATTCTCAAAAAAATCTGTTTTTCTGTCTCTGTACCCACAAATTAAAACTCATAACAGTTGGAAGCTCTATCTAGACATTGAATGTGGTCAGAAATAACTGTGTGGTCACACTGTCAATCATAATCCAGTACACTTTAACAAGCGGGTTTGGACTTTCCTGGCAAGTCCTTGGAGGGTATGGGAAGCTCTGGTAAAGGGGCCCTGGATCCCCTTTCCCTGGTCACCTGGATCTAGGAGACACAATTTTACTGGTAGGGTTCCTAAAGGGTTGATGTATACACAAAAAAAGCCCCAACCAGGCAAACTTAACAACAAGCTTTTGCAACTTGAATTGCTTCTGAAGAATCCCATGTTTCCAATTAAAAAAGGCTGTGATTGCCACTCCCTTTATACCTGACATTTATCTGTTCTGACAACAGCAGGGCAGCCCACTCCTGGTCCTGAGTGCTGTTCCTACTGCCTCCCCTCAGTGGCTCTGTTTTTCCCCACAGCCACTGGTGAACCAGCTCAAGGAAGCCAGGAAGGAGGAACTCATCTTTTTTTTTGAGGAAGAGAGTGGGGGGATCAGCTCCGTGGTTGCATTCATGGGCCTTGCAAGCACAAGCCATTTTGGTAGAGCTAGAGAAGAAGATCAGGGGCAAAGCAAAGTATTGCATTGCTGTTTTGATGCTTGTGGCCATGTGGATTTGGGAACATCCACAGAGCTGCAGTGATGTAATTCATGTCATTGAAATTCATACTGAGACATAGTAGACATTTACTTGTCGATACAGGAAATTTGTAATTCCCTGTTTTGTAGAAGTTGCTTGGTGAAGAGTCGACCTGATAAACCAGAAGTGAATTTAGCACGATGGAGGAATTTCTTGGAAATAACACATGCAAGAGCTGCTGCTTTGTCCTGGCTTTGGTGGGGAAGGGATGAGTGTGCTAATGTGGGGATTCGGTGTGTTAGCTGATTGGGATTCTTGTTTGCTGCGTGGTGTTGATGGTGTGGGTCCCTGAGCCTCAAGCTGAAATCACAAGTCAGAACAACCATCAGATGGCTAAAGCGGCTTACTGCATGTCATGGAGAGAGACAGAATCCCTCTGGCAGAATAACTAACCTTTTCATGCCTCACTTTACCTGTCTGTACAATAAGTCTAATGATCATCACATTGTCAAAGGCAGTTTTCTGCCAGTTGTGATACTTGCATGATTAATGGCTTTAAAATGCTGTGAGTGATTTTGGTGGAAACACGTATCAAAATGCAGTGCAGCAACTGGGTAATGCAGTCACTTGGTATTTGGAGGGTGTTAGAAGAGAAGTCCCTTCAGGAGTCTCTTCTTCCGAGTTTAATCTCCCAGGAGATCTGCAGAATCACAGTGACCCATTTAAGCCAGTACATTTATTCCAAATGATTAGCATTAGAAATGTTGCACTGGACATATACAACAACCATGTGCTCATGTTTCTCAGTCATTCCTATCAGCCTTCCAGAGGTGAGTGATGCTTCAAATCCTGGCTCACCGCAGTGCTAGGTGGAAACAAAATGTTAAGTTTCAGGATCAAGTGAGACAAATCCTTGCTGTTTCTCCCTGCATGCCATAATTGCTGTGTCTCTGTTTGACCTGGCCAAGGGGCTGGCTGTGGCTTCATGTTTCAAGTAGTCCTATGATGCATCATTTTAAATGGATAAAAAATGAAGCTACAGTATTGTTTTTAGCCATTTTTCCCAGTTGTGGAGCTGATAGCCATTGATGGATAGAGCTGTTGAACTTTTGCCTTGGGAAAGCATTCCTTTTAAGACATAATGGGAGACCATTTTGGTGGACTCAGAATTTTTTGGAGTTATGCTTCTGGCTTTCAGGTGCTGTGGGAGGTCACTTCAGTATTCCTGTGACAAGTAATACTTTTTGTGATACCATACATAATTTATCGAGGGCATGTGCTAAGATGGGGCTCTGCTATTATCCAGAAGGAGAATTTTTGTGCCATATTATCCCCTGGAAAGCAGGAGTACCTCCAGCCCAGCATGCTCGGCTGCAGGGCAGCAGACAGAGCATGACAAAGCATGCTCTGAAATGCCAGAAATGTGCAGGATTTGTGTCCATGCCATGGGTGCAGTGTGAGTGTAGCAAGGATGGAAAGCTGTAGATGACCGCAAAAGCTCAGATGCAGCAGGAGCTCATTTGAAGATTCTCTCTATTTACCTAAATAAGTGGTTCTGGCAGCTGCTAGCTAACTTGCCTTCTTGAGTATTTTCCATGTCAGTAAGGAGCATTGCCACAGTGTCCTCATTTTAAATCCAGTATGAGGCTCACCAGAAGCAACAGAAATTAATCTGAGCTACTCACTCCCATTTTTGGGTTTGCGGCCAGGAAGTTTGAGGCAGCATGCAGGAGCTGAGGAAGCAGATTAATGCTGCCTGCAGCAGGTGGTATTTTGGCTCAGAAATGTGCTGAAGGATGACGTGTCTACCATGGCTTCACTGCCTTGCCAAAACATTTGCTGTGTTGTATGGCATAGAAGGTGGTAGTTGTTTTAGGGAAGCATGCTCTACCATTTCATATTTCTCCCATTTTGATTAAACTTATGACTTCTACCCCGCAAGCAGAGTTGCGGACCTCTCCTTTATTTCATGTGATGCTTGACCTTCTCTGTTTTTCTTGGCTTTTTATGGTTTTATCTTCTTGAGGAAGTGTTTCTTCCCAGTACAATCTAAATTCCAGGCAATTTCCCATCAAACCCCTGTCATCTCTGCCTTGCAGTGCTTTAACTCAAGAGCCAATTGGGTGGGTTTTTTCAGTTTTTCATTAACTGGAGGTAAGCACAGGACTGGAAATACTCCTAAAGATTTCAGGAATCTTATCATGATTTGGAATAATTTCATGTGTCAGTGTCACAACCTGGCCCATCTGTATGAACAGGACTAGGTAATACAGGAAATAACTTATTTATTTAATGGAGGTACCTAAGGTTTAGGCAAACGCAAATATAATGGATGCTACAGCCCTTGGTTGAGTTGTTTGATGTTACTGAAGTTTATCTTATTTATTGATCTATATATTCAAAAGATGTGGAATCTTCGGGATAGAAAATATTAAAAAGTCTTTAAAGAGTTATTAGACTACATGGCAAACAACAAAAAAAAAAGATTATTCTATCCCTAATAATTCATATATTGTCCTTTTTTGTGTGAAAATGGTTTTGTGTTTCTAACCAGCCAGAAAGGAAGTTGGTCTCTTGGTAGTGATACTGCTAATGGTGATAAGCAAACGCAACACAGAAAAAGTCATGCTGAAAGTAATGTTCCCTGGTCCTTGTCACCAGCCTCCGTTTTGACTTTTTCATTTGTGCTGGCAATGAGTGATGTTAAGAATGTCTCCAGGGCAACATACTGCCTGAATGGTGTGATTTATGGTCCACTATTTTAGAGAAACTGCAATATTCTGCTTCTTACTAAAGAGAGCTTTAAAAACATACAGAAGTTGGGGAAATATTATCTGTCTTTTAAAAACAAGATCTGTGAACGGGTGTATGTGTCTATTCTGTCACCATACAGATGGGCAGAAAACATTTAGTTGTCATGGCAACCAAATGTATAGTGCCACAAATGAAAAAGAAATATATAAAAGAAAAGTATTTGTCTTGGCAGTTGTTATATCGTGGCAGTAGCTGCTGAATTTGAGTTTTATTGTCCTGAAACTTCAACACAAAATCCTCCAGACCACGTTTCTCCTTAATGCAGTATTTGTATCCTTTAGGCTTCCTGCAATTTGCCTTCAGATCTCTTTACTCTGGGAGGCATTGGTATTTTCATCTCTAGTTATTAATTTAGATATGGTTTCTCTCTTGAATGAGCACAGGGCAGTAAGCAATAGATGGTTACCTCTGTTCTCATGAAGCAGCTCCTAGATGAGTTAACGTTCCCATTTTGTTGTTAACTGAGATTTCCATATTGCTGAGCATGATGGGTTGTTCCTTTGATATTAGGGTGAAACAGGAACTGTTCAGGCTGTAATCAAAATTCCTGTATATCTGTATATAAAGTAAGCAGAAGAAAATAATGTAGCCTATTTGTATTATTCATTGGGATGTCCTGTTCTGGGAAAATCAGCCTTTGAAAGTGAAATGACGCAATTCAAATGACTGTGTTGTGGCGGTGGCAAGGTCACTTTCCCATCAGCACGGAGTTGGGTTGTGCCAAGCACCTGCAGCCCTGTGGCAGTGATGGGCCTTGAGGGTGGCCTTGGTTGCTCCATGATGTCCGAAATTGGTGTGCAAGCACCCTTTGGGCCGGCCCCTGTGCCAGTGCAGGGTGCTGCTATTTTACCCGCAGCACAAGTACAAGATGCCAGCAGGAATTTCAGTATTTGGCAATGAACACGTGAAGGAATAGTAGCAATTAAGTAACTGTCAATAGTCAACTCAAAGCCATCATCAAAACTCCTTTTTACTCCTATGTCCTGCTAGATGGTTTAACTGCTTTTTAAGCTGTTCTCCAAAATAAATAAATTTAAAAAAATAAAAAAAAAAAGAAGAGATACTTGCTGGTGCCACTTGTTTGCTTTGTTGGTTTTGCATAATATTGCGAATGTTTAGGATGCATCCTCTTGGTCACTGCAACTGAGGTGCATAACCAATTCCATTTAAATTACTTTTTTTTTTTTTTTCTTTAGCTGCTTGAAGCAGTGTTTCTTTTTTGGAATAATTAAAGAGAAAGCCAGGGTCTCTGAAGGTCAGAACTGTTTATAGCGCTCTTCCCTGCTTGGCTTTTGTTTTCACACTCACACACAAAAAAAAAATATAATTAAAAAAAAAGGGATTTTAGGATTAGTTAATGTATTTACCCAGCCTTTAAAAGTTAATTTTCATGGGATAAAATGATCTTGTTTACAATATGTATAAAAAGATTAAAAGGAATTAATATAATTGTGTAAAACTGTAAGTAATCGGCTGCCTTCTTCTGTCAACATGTCGTATTCAGTTGAGTGGCACTTCCTATTTCTACTTTTTCTAAATTTCCAATTAAGTAGAAAGCTTTCTCACATTTTTTAATTCTGTCTTTTATTTCCTTCCAAAGCCTTCTCTAGCAAATTCGTGCTTACCCTGGTATGTCCTCTCTTCCTGTCTGTCTGTCATATATTTTTATTCCCTGCCACCAGCACTGGCCTCCTATTTAGCTGAGTGCTTTTAACCCAATGAGGCCAGTGGGATTTAAATACCTGTCTGAGAATTTTGGAAAGGGATTAGCTTTACTGAACTCAGCCCTTTATTATGAAAGCAATGTTTCAGTCTACATCTGCAGTTGTGCAGATGAAGAGTTGAGCCAGAGATAAAAAACCTCTGAGAATAAAGATGTGCTTGCAGTCAGTTTGCAGCCTCTGAATGTTGAAGAGTCTTCTTTTTGTATGGTTTAGGCTTCTAAATTCGTCTGTAAATCCAAATGCCTATTTCTGTAATATAAATCCAGTGAACAAATCACAAGAGTGCTCCATCCTGCTGGGTCCCTCTTCTCCTCTTAACCAGCACAACTTTGTTCATACCTAAGGAGAAGAAGTCACTGAGCATGGGGGAAGAAGTTAAAAGTCAGCTTTGCCTTGTTGAAAATGCCAGTATTTTAATTTACATCACCTAACAAGAAAATGTACTTTTTATTTTTTCATCTTCTTCAATATGTTATCAGAGCTGTTACTGCCATTTCCAACTGGCCCAGCTTTGGCCAGTGGCACATCCATCTTGGAGCTGCCTGACATTGGCTCTGCTAGACATGGGGGAAGTTTCTGGCATGTCTCACAGAAGCCACTCTTGGAGCTCACCCTGCTGCTGAAACCTGGCCGTGCGAACTCAATACAACTGCCCACGGTGGGAGGTTGGAAGTAGGTCTTTAGTTAAAGAAAGAATCTTTATGGTGCCTTCTGATCCAAGCCATTCCATGATCCTGGGATTCTAATTTTGCCCAGCAGTATCTGACGAGTGCTCTGCCTCTTCCATTGGGATAATTCCCCCAGTAGAGCACAGCTCATTTTTCCAGAGGTGTCTGCCATGGCTCTAGCTCTGCTTGCAGTGCAACAGACTTCAGCAGTATTCCAGCTAGAAAACTTCCCCTGTTATTTTTCTCTCTGGGTGAATATTACTTGTGTGATCACTGGGTCTGATCTCACTTGTGTGTGCTAGAGCTTGCTGCCTTCTTAAAACTGTGCAAGCAGCATGAAAAGATTCATGGATACGAGCCCTTGCTAGTTCACAACCGGTAAATGAGCTAATGATGATACATCTTCCCCTCCCTGCTGCACTCAGAATTTTTATTGCAAGGCCAGTGTCATTTGTTTTCATCTCTAGCAAATCCTCCCTACATCCTTCTCCATCCTAATAATTTCCTTTGAAAAACACCTACTGCAGTGACCTCCATTTGACTATGAAATTGAAGCACTAATCAGCAGGGCTGGTATCCAGGAGGTTTTGTGTTGTATAGTACCGACCCCTTTCCAGCTAAATAAGCCACCAAAAGGCAGCACTTTTAAGCAATACAGAGCCAGACGCTTTCTTATATGAACTTTGGTCTCAGCATCAACGTCCCTTCTCAGAAGGAAATTTAAGAAGACAATTCGAGTGTAACTGTTTGCAAAATACAAAGTTCACCAGTAATTTAACCCAGGCTAATAGGTATCATGTAAGGTTGAAAAGATTAAAGTGAAACACTTTCCAGGCTTAGGAGCAGCCTGCATGGGGTTTTCCATGTGAAAATTTTAATTATGGATCTTGATGTCCTCTCGTTCTGCCTGAACAGTGAGCCCTGCCATGAGTGTCTGCTTTATGAATGGCACTTCCACATGCCAGTGGCACTCAAAGCAATCATAAATTCCTATTTTAATGTCAAATGCTTGGATGTACATAGCTCCTCTTTCAAGTAGGAGCCAGGATATGAAGATTGGAGTGCATGCCTCAGTGGAGGAAGATTTTCTGAATTTTGGAAGGTGACTTGGACAGGTCATGCTCCTATCTAAAGAAATGGATTTCAGCTGAATTTTGAAAAGGACAAATGTCTGTCTGCATTATGTATTTGTTACTTAATGTCAAGAAGCAAATTATGTATTTGGCAGATCTCTGTAATAGATGTCCATAAGTGATTCTAGCAGTCTAAGCTGAATGAAAAAGCAGATTTGTGGACTAACATGTCTGTAAAATGAATTATGTTTTGACTTTGTGCAAGATTTGTTAAAATATATTTTTGTTCTGTTTGGGTAGTGTTGCATTGGATAAGTACATGTGTGGGTGTACAGAAGCCTGCTGAATGGTGTATTTTTTAATAGCAACAATTCAGTTCCTGAGTTTTTTGAGTATATGATGAACTGATAAGTTTCAGTCATCATAAGTAATTTAATGATTTTCCTGACCCCTTGCCTAATGATCTTAGGCCCTCATTTTAAATGACCCAAGTGTGGGGACATTTATTGTGGAAGATTTTTTATTAGTGCAGGGATTTGTGGCTGTGCTTGGACAGCAGGTAGAAATTCCTGCTACTTTTTCTTACAAATATTTTTGGACACAGTATGCAGAGTGCTTCTCCCCTCCCTGTCACTGGAAGCCTTCTCCCTTCTCACCATCCATCTTGGGGCTGACTTCATGCCCAGAGACTGCACCTCTTTCTCACAGTGCATGCTGGACTGATAAAGGAGGGTTTCCTTTTTGCCACTTTGGTCCCTTCTTACTCAGCCTCATCATTACTTCAGTGATGTCCCAGTATCTGGCATGGTGACAGATAACCCTTTTTAACACTCAGCTGATTCAGACAGCTGAAGCTGAATCCTGACGTGTGCCTGCCCCCTCCCTAAGACCATGTTTAGAGCTGCAGTTCATGCAGTTTTAAAAATAATTATATTTCTACCACATTAGGAGGCACCCCTCTTTTTTTTATTTTTCTTTCCCCCTTGTCTTTGTACCTAATTAGTCATTCCCTAAGTAAATACTGTTGTGCTTTCCAAATTACTTTGCACCATGAGGGAATACAGGAGTTCTGTGTCTCCCAGATCCATGAAGCACAAAACAGATTGTGAGTGATGGATTTGTCTCACAGATAAACTTACTGAGAACGTTTTTCATAGCTTCTTAGCTTGAGGCATGTTTATGTTTTGAATCAAATATCACATTTTTTGAGGTTTCTCTTTTGTGAAGGCTATCACTGTCTTGTTCCTTGAAGAGGAATGGGGTGGGGTTTCCTAGTGCTTCTCCTGATGGTCTCCTTAGTCCTTTAAGGGTCTCATTCTCCTTGTTTTAACTGGTTATTTCTTATACTCCAGCAACATAGTATATTTTTTTAGTTTTTTGTTACCTTCTGATTGACTACCAGTTCCTTAACTTGAAAAATGTATTTCAACCCTTAATGTCTTTTGTGTGTTTAACAGTTTGCACATACATCTTTAACTCTCAGCATTGCTCTCTGGGTTTAGCTGGAAGGAAATGCTTTCCATCAAATAAAGCTAATCAAATGATGAAACTCTAGTCACACTTTGAACTCCTAGTTTAATGAAAAAATCACCTGAACTATAAAGTGTGTAATTATGCTGATTTTCATGACATTTGGGTCACAAATGGATTCTTCCTTGTGTACAGATGACATCAATTAATACCCGTTAGAGCTTTCTGGTAAGCCACAGATTTAGCAGTGTTTTTTGATTAAGTAGGCTTTAATTCATGCTAAACTATGAAGTGAGTCTTCCTGTTTTACTATTACTGATCAGATACCTGGAGATTTCCTTTTTTGTCTTAATGCTAGAAGGCTCTACCCTGGAAAGTTCTTTCAACTGGGAATGTGCCTTTTTTGGCAGAATAAGTATTTTGAGATTAAAGGAATATTTTCAGCTAATTAAAATTCCATTGACATGGAAATACGAATTTGTATGGCATATTCATGGCGTTCGTTTCTGTATTGTTGAAAGAAGACAGCTACTTCTGTGTTTATACCCCAGAAGTTTGGCAGAACAAGAGAGATACCAAGTTCCCCGGGCTAATCTTCACTGCTAAGAGTCCAGAGTGAATGGGGCAATGATGCCCATTTTCCATGCTGAAGCAGATCTGTATTCTCTACTGGAAAGGTGTGCTAGGTTAGGTGGTAGGCTAATGTGAATGCTGAAACTGCTGTGACTTCTCAGACAAATACTGTTCAGGCAAATTCATATTACAGATAAATGAACCTTTGTACCATATGGCAAGAGGTAAAAAAAAATCAAAACAAAACAGTTGACACAGGAGAATAAGGAACTGTTTCTGGTGTCATGTTGCTCTTACATGAGCATTTTCTCCCTTAAAATATCTTAAGCATTTTTAAAGAAATTGCTATTTCTATAGCATGCAATACATATGGAGTATGTAATAGGGTTATATATATACACATACATACATATTTATATATATATATGCAAACTGCATTGTAATAATATTCCTTGAGTTTTTTTTAAATAAATCTCTTAAGGTGATACTAAATTCCCTTCAGTGTCATGTTTTGAACTTAACTCCTTCCTCTGTTATATTATTGTTCTTTGATATTTCATTAATTCTGACTAAATTCTGTTAAATTATGCGCGTAGTTCTTATTTCTGCAGAAACGCTAATTAAAGATGGCATGCCATATTTGGGATTTTTATTGAATTTAATTAATAACAAAGTGAGCTAATCAGGTAACAGTCACCTTGAACTTTTTCCTTTAAAGGGAGATAATTTCTCATCTCTTGCATTTTCGTATGAGGTGGAAATTTTCCAAGCACATTCTGACAGCTACATTTGAATATCTTTGTAGAGTGTAGTTAAATATTCTGTAAGCACTGCTGCTTAGTGATCTAATGAGCACAATACCAGTCTCTTGCTACATTATATCGCTGATTCTTCACAGGAAATGCATCTGGATGCATTCAGCATGTAGAACTGTTGTCAATTTGTGTTATTTAATGTGATTGAAAATAATATTTTTAAATATTTAAGTGCTGAAAAATTATAATTGTTAAGATTGAGTGCTTTTATTTTGTACCCTGAAGAAACCCTTCATTTTAGGGCATTTGGTAGAAAACTATATTGGTACTGTAAAAAATGGTTTTATTTCACAGCCATGAACTAGTTTATATTTTAGGTTAGTGCATATGCAAAAATATTCACTCTTTCCTTAATGGAGTAACTGATTGTGGATTTTACTGGAGTGTTGCCAGCCTCAACCTACTTTCTGTGTGAACTATTAGGACAAAAGAAACTCCCTAAAATAGGTATTCAGAACATGATATTATGGATGCAATTCATAAAGCGGCAAGAATGATTTCAAGAAGAAAAAGTAAGGCTGTATAAAATTACATTATAAATCTCAAGCTGGGGAGGGGAAGAGGGGGAGGAAGATGTCAGAAGGATAAAGAAATTACCCTGGTCTTCAGGGAGAGAAATGTTAATCCAACACTGAGTGTCTTTGAAAACTTCACCCTTTAGTATTCATATACTGATAACTGAGCCTGGAACACTGCAGACTGAAAGTGCATTAAAAGAATGGGATTAAGGTGAGAAAGTCAGAAAACTTCCAAGTTAGGGAAATACCTGTGTCAGTCTAGTCTGTCCACTCTCTGCATTATCAGGTACTCTTTAATTATGCAGTCATTAGTGGTAGCAGTAGCATTTTTGCATGTCTTTATTATTCAAAGTGTAATATTTTGGAGAATGTTCATTACTTTGTTTTTACCTTGTCTTTTATTTATTGTGGCCTAATTCACTGTTTTTTAACGTATTTTTAAACAAGATAAATTCCATTGTATTTATCTCAGATTCCCTTGATGCTCTTCACTCCCCACAGTATTTTTTTTTTGTTTTTTGGGTTTTTTTGTTGTTGTTTTTTTTTGTTGTTGTTTTTTGTTTTTTGTTTTTTTTCTTCAAGATGACTCTGGCTGTGGAAATTATGGTTAGGATTCAGCTAGAGTTGAGACTTGCAGGTGGAGACCTGTGGGGTTCTGAGTATGAACCTGCATTTGGCCAGTTGAAGGGCTAGTGGGGCCATTTCATATGTCCCAGCATTGCCTACCTAGTCTCCTGCTAGAGCTGCAGAGGAGTATCAATCCATGCATAATTTCTGTCATACCTGTCAGTCCCTTGAGGATGCCTCAGGTAATATGCTGGGGAACCTTAAATGGCACTAAATGACAGTGGGGAGGGAGCTGATTTTTTCAGATGTTCATTGAGCATGAGGAGAGCGTAGGTGTTTCGCTCACGTCGAGACACCTACGTTTAAGAATCTGAATCTGGACTTGGACTCCATCCTTGGTAATAATGTTAATAACACATTGCAGATGGGAAACGTGGGGACAAAGGAAAATAAAACAGGAAATACACAGAAATTTTATGGTCTGAGGTATCAGAAAATATAACAAACTGTATTTCAAAGCTCATCAGAAAATTGCAGAAATTTTAGATTAGAATGTTTTCTAGCCTATCCTCTTCCTCCAGCTTCATCTAACCTCAGTGTTGGGTCCAGTTACTCCAGGCAGGGCTCGTCCAAATTGTTCGAGCAAATGTCTCTGGGAAGGCTGTTCCAGTGCTTAACCACACTTCTGGCAATGAGTTTCCACTTAGTTCCAACAGGGGTTTATTTTGCTCCCTCTCATGATGGTTTCCTCTTTGTGCTTTTTCTTCTCTGCAGCCTCTCTTTAGGTGTGAAGACTGCACTGAGATTCCCCTCTACCACCACTAACCTTTTCTTCTCAGTCTATACAGACCCAGTTCCCTTATCTTCTCCTCATCCAGTGCTTGGGTGCTCTGACAGTCATACTGCCGAGACATCAGCTTGTCTTTAGGGGCACTGGCACTGGGGAATGTAAAGCTGGGCCTGCTGTTCCGTCATGGCTTGTTCTGTGTTACCCACCAGAAGCACCATGACTTTCTTCTCTGACCTGCTCCCATTGGGCTCCAGTGGATGAACAGCAAATCCCAGTGCAGGATTTTACTCACTGAAGTTTTGAATGGTTCTTGTCAATTGTTTTCATGTCGATTAATCTTCCATGTTCCTGCACTGCCTCTGAAGAGAAGCCCTTTCCACAATATCCATTGTTCCTGCTAAACTGGTGTCATTTGTGAATTGGGTGAGGCTGGCTTTTATCCACCACCCAGTCTGTGGCTGAACAGCAACAGTTCCACTCCTGACCTTTCAGGATCCCTTAGGTCACAATGAACCCCTGGATGTGTGACTGAGCCAGAATACTTGGAACTACAGACTCTGTTATTTGTGTCCAGCCAGGTGAAGGACTTCACCTTGTCCACTTATCCAGCCCAAATCCCCTAAATTAGGGTGCAAAGACTTCAGAAAACCATACTGAGCTGTGTTTGAAGTGAAGCTTTGATTTAACCATTAGGAGATCCACCATGCATACCAGACTTACAACTTTAGCTACCTTCCAGCTGAAAAAGAACTCCACCACCTTGTGTTTGTTTTTTTTTATGAGAATAGTCTGTTGCAGATGCTCAGCACAGTGCCTCCATGCAGTTCCAGCACTGCAGGCTCAGCTGGCAGCCATGCCAGCACCTGCTCTAGTGACTTGGATCCCACTGTCACATTCCATTAGTACATCCCTGCATGCTCCTGGTTGGGTGGGAAAGCCAACTCAAGGCTGTTCTTATCCCTTGCAGAATTTTTTTTTCTTGGCTGGCAACTCCTTACACTGCCTTTTGCTGTGTACATTTTGCTCACTTTGTGAGCATGGGATGCCCTCCCTGATCCTCCTTTCTTGACTGGGCTCCACCCTGGGCAGCAGCAGCAGCCTGGACCAAGCTCTCCAGAAACTTTGGTTACATCTGTCTACTTGCCTGCTGCTTCTGACCCCTTTTCCAGTGTGAATCATGGAAATGCTATGACCTCTCATAGAAATTATTTTAACTTTTTTTTAAAAAAACATTTTAAAATTGTTTTCACCAGTGCAGCTCTTGAATGTGTTATTAATTTAAGCTGAACTGTAGGAAAAGGTTGAGTTGAAGGCAGGTATGTGACATGGAAAGCTTAGTGAAGAAACGCTTAGAAATAGGGTAAACTTTCAAACAAATGAAGAGAGATACTTCTAAAATTCATTTCAAGCAATTTTAATGTCAGCACTGCAGCCCAACTATTTTAGCCAAGCTAATAAAATGTGTTTATAAAATGGCATGTGTACACTTTATGATGTGAGATCAATGCCAAGTATGAGGACTTCCCATTTCACAAACTGGTGGTTTCCCTAAGTTATGTGTAGAAATAAACTGCTTTCAGCAATGGCTGTGAAACGTAATGATTGCAAAGGGAAAGCAGACATGGTTGCAAAGATAACATTGAACTGGAAAGGTGACTTGTGATGCTTGTAATGAGAGTTTTGATTATTAATCAGCAGATGGATTATTTCTTATTAGATGTTACTTGGAATAATCATATTTACTAGAAAACTTCACAGCAGTATGAAGATAAGTGCCAGCACACTTTGGTTTTGTCCCTCATAAACTTCTAATACCTGGTATTAGCATCTCTGTGGAGTGCAAGCTTGGCCTTAGCCCCGTGGGGTGGGAGGGACAAAGCTCTGCCTGGCTGTGGGAGCCAGAGTGCATCAAGGAGAAGTTTATTTGCAGCCTGGATTAGGTGTTTGATACACTTATTGGCATTGTGTTCACCTGATATCATTTGTCTAGAAATTGCCTGTTGTGTCTAATCCTTTGAGCTTCCTCTGTAAGAGGCTCTTCTGAGGATGGTTTTCCCTCTGGAAATGGCTTTCTCTCTCTACTCTGAATGCACAGGAGGTCTATCAGACCAAGTTGCACCAGACACCAAACTTTCAGACATGTAAGGATAGCTGTAGAGAAATTGTATCCTTAAATAAATATAAACTGACTTCCAGGACTGTGGGAAATGACACCAGTTTTGTTGCTAAACATCTGCCTTTTTCATTTGGAAGCCAGACCCAGAAACCTTTTGATTTGTGCTTGTAGGCTCTGTGATCTTCAGCTTTAGTTAATCTCAGTTTACTTAGCTGTGGCCAAATCACATTAACTGGGTAAAATGTACCCAGTTAGTGGAGCTGAGCCCAGCTGAGCCCTGCTGTGGAGGAAGAAAGGGCAGTACACACAATGGAGCTTATGTGCTGGCAAAATGATGGGAGTAACTGTAATATCATCCAGGAATTTCTTAACCATCTGGATGCATCAAGAGAGATTTAGGGATGATGCATGTTGATCAGTCAGCCCTGAGTGACCGAGAGTTAGCTGTCTCTCCTACTATGTCCAGGTTTGGTGAACTTTCCTGTTTTGCTACCATATGATTTGAATGAAATTTACCTCTTCTTGTTCACTGTATTTTTCCTTGCCACAATTTTAGATGCGTTATAAGGTCTTTGTTTTATTGTTTGTCTTGGCAAAACATGACTACAGTTTTACATTTCTGAGATTATAGAAAAAGAAAAATATTATTTCTCTCTCCTTCTCTTTTACTCAGAATTATATCTGAATTTTGTGAGCTCAAAAAAGGAGCTTTTATTCCTGAAGATTTCAAGATAAGGTTTTGCATTTTCTTCCATAGCAGATTTCAGGTTAAGACACTAATTTAAATGCATTTGAAATCAAAGTATGTTATTTCCTTTTAATTTGAAAGGAAGATGGATTTAAAAGCGAAGCTTATAGGACTGCTTGGATATGTTCTGTAAATTGTTTGTATAAATTATACGAGAATAAATAGCAGAGAGCTTTAACTCTTCCCTTCTAATTTTCCATGGATTTGAACTTGTTTATTCAGAAGTTAGAGAGTATCATTTGTGGCATTTACATTATACTGAAAATCATCTGCTCTCCATTTTCATTATTTTTCATGCTGTGAGGTTCCTGGGTGCCTTTATTTCCATGGAGTTGGACAGTCAGGGCAGATGGAGAATCTGAGAATACTTTATCCTGGAGTGTTCCCCGTTTTCTTTCTCTACCCTTCATTTTTACAGCTTGCCGTATTTTGTCCATCTGGTATTTATAGCAGTTTTAGCAATTTCAAATTTCTTTCCCTCTTACATTCCCTCAGAAAGTAAAATGAAGTAAAGAGGAACACAGATGCCACAGCTTGCAGCTTTAGAATTGTAGAATCAGGGAATGTTTTGGGTTGGAAGGGAGCTGAAAGATCCTCTAGTTCCACCCCCTCTGCTGTGAGCTGGGGTACCATTCACTAGAGCAGGTTGCTCAGGGCCCCATCCAGCCTGGCCTTGAGCACTTGCAGGGATGGGGCATCCCCAGCTTCTCTGTGCAGCCTGTGCCAGTGCCTCACCACCTTCCTTCACAGTAAAGAGTTTCTTCTTAATGCCTTATCCAAACCTGCCCTTTTTCTATTGAAAGCCATTCCCCCTTGTTTTTTCACTGCATGTCTATGTGAGAAATCCTTCTCCAGCTCTTCTGTAATCTCTTTAGGAACTGGAAAGCTGTTAGAAGATTCAGAGGTCTCCTCTGGATTGACTCCCTCAGGTGTGTGTCCTTCTTGTGCTGGGACCCCAGGGCTGGATGCATCACTGCAGGTGGGGTCTCTCCCGAGCAGAGGGGCAGAATCCCCTCCGTGGCCCTGCTGCCCACGCTGCTCTGGATGCAGCCCAGGACACATTTGGCTTTCTGGGCTGTGAGCACACACACTGGCTCATGTTCAGATATTCATCCGTAAGAACCCCCCAAGTTCTTCTCCACAGGGCTGCTCTCAGAGAGTTCTTGCAGAATGTGCTCATATCTGGGGTTAGCCACGCCAGGTCTGCAGCTCCTTGCACTTCAATTTACTGCACTTCCTGAGATTCAAGGGACGTGCTTGTATTTATGGAGGTCTCTTCCTCACACACCATGTACTTGTCTTTTGTCACAGGATTACTTCTGTCAGAATTTTCAAAGAGAAATTTGAAGAAATTTGGAAGGTTTTATGGTATTGGTGGAAATGGAGTTACTAATTTATAGCCCTGGGCTGATAACATTGCTGTCTGATGTCAGCTTGATAACGTGCAAAAAGTAATTTGAAGGTATCCTGTATTTTAAACCAGAGTTTTGAAAGCCATGAAGATTTGTCATTATTGATGTTACGAATTTTGGAAGGGATATTAGATCTTGTGCTTCAGAGTTTCATCCAGTTTCTGAGTTGTCTTCTGTTGTTGCCTTGAGTTACTTTGATAATAACCTAACCATCAAATGAGATTGAAGTCTGGATGGCTCGTAACCCCATTTGTCACTGCCATAACTTACTTGTGCTTCCTAGGCTCTGAGTTAGACATGGGTCTGACTTCTTCTGTCCAGATGCAGTAATTCAAAAGAGGAGATTATTCCATATGTTTCTGTAGAGACACACTGACAAATAATCTTTGAGGAAGGGCAGCAAATTGGAAATACTTTAGGTTTGGTCCTTTTTAGATGAAAACATAGTGGTTTTTCAGTTCTTATTTTTCATTTTCTGTTTACGTGCCTTCGGGTTTTATATCAGTGGTTAAAGATTTAAGTATTTAAAATTGTGTGGCCACTGAAAAATGACAAATCTTGACTCAGAAGGGGAAGTCCAGAGGCTGTTCCCAGTGTTCCATGTAGCAGGATGTGGTGCTCACGTTAATAGGTGTCAGTGCCGAGGGTTTGGTGAATTTCCATTGGCGCTGCCTGCGTGTGACTGAGGTGCAGATGTGACTGCTGGAGTTTCACCTTCTCAGCTGAGTTAAAAAGAAACAACAGAAGCAATTCCACTGTAAGGGAAAAAAACCTGGTGGTTTTGCTTTAGATTACTCCATAAATTTCATTCTGTTTCCAAGAGAAAGTGGCACTGTCCATTAAGGTAAACAATTTCACAGTCCATTTGGCATCATGCGATGAAGGGCTGAGTTCAGAGACACAGGAAGGAGCTCTGGTAGGTTTTATTATTATTTTTTCCCTCTGAAGTTCCTAGAAGTGGAATGCCAAGAATATCGGTGGTCTACATTTACTTTTGTTCCAAATATGTGGGACTTGGATGTATATGTGTGTTATCTTCATAGGAATTACTAAATCCATGACTAATTTCTGTATTTTTAAGGTTCTTCTTTCTTCAGTTGATCCAAAAAGCCCAAACTGAACAAATTTCACAAACTAAGAATCCAGCAAATCTAGGTCAAGATTGTCAACTGTGTTTAAATTGTAGTTAACATTAGATTTTAAGCTGACTTTAAGCTTTTACAATGAACTGAGAAACAGAATTTCTCATTCTGAGTTTCTCAAAGTAGAAAATTTTTATAATTGTTAATTATATTGTTAGCTTCCCAATTCTAAATTAATTTTATTAGTTGTTGTTTTGGGACACAAAGAAAAGAAGAAAGGAAGAGAGAAAGAAACAAGGGTAAAAGTGTGTCCAGTTGCACAACAGTTTTGGAGTGAAATTCCAAACTATTTCCAGTTTCTCCCCTGAAGACACCTTCCTGTGAGTAAATGGAGAACAAGTAGCTGCCATACAGAGAGGAGAGTCTTTGACTTTCACACTGTCATCTTAGGTTTGCAAAAATAGTAATTTTGGGATTTTAATGCTAGAAGTTAAAAAGTTGTGTTTCGGAGGCATTCATAGGGGGCTACTTTCTTCAGGAATTATAATTGAAATGAAATTATTACCTTACAATAGACTTCCTAATCTTTATACAGTGAAAATAGAATGACTTTCATCCCTGCTGTTCAGGTTCTAATGCAAAATCCCTGCCCTTTTTATATACTTTTTAATCGTAGTGTTAGTCAAAGAGTAACTGTAGTTAGTGAAGTACTGTATTCAGGGTTGTTAATAGAGATAAATGATTTTTTTTTTCTCTTCCTCTTTCAAGTTGGGTGCAAAGCACTTATTTTGAATGCTGTATTAGTCATTGCCAAAAATAAACTGTCATATCCCGCTCCTTCTCCTCCCATGTCTTCTGGGGAGCTCTTCTCTTGCTTCTTATCTCAGGAGACTTGTGGGTTTCATGTTTCTGTGATAGACCCATACTACAGCTCCGCTGCCTGGTGGCATGCTGCAGTTCAGTCTTTAGCAAATACCTGTCCCTCATATGAGAAAAAAAAGTGGATTTCCTTACTTTCCATCCCAAACCACCAATGCCTGCTGGTTTACACAGTGCTTGACAGAGGCCAGGGGGTGCATCCCAGCATCTGTGTGTTGACTGTCTCCCTCCAAAGTGCCTGGCTGAGTCATGCCAATGGTCTCCCAGCAGTGGGGACTGGCCAGGCTGCTCCTGGGCACTGACATCTGGATCCCACTGCGGGAAAGCAGAGCCCCAGGGCACTGCTCCTACAGTCCTGCTCCTGCCCTGCCAAGGGACATTTACTGACCTCACCTTTTAGCTGCAGGGTAGGTGATGTACAACAAGAGAGGTCAGAGGTCTTCCAGCAAGCTCTGGGCTCAGAAGGGACAATTTGGAGGCTTGCCAACAAAGTAACTGAGAAAAAGGTATGGATCCGGGATGAAATGAAAAAATAAAGTGTAAATGAAGGAAAGCAGCGGCTTGTATCGATTGTGTTGAGATTTGGCATTGGGTTTAAGACCATAGAAGTCTTTTCTCAAGTATTAAGGTTTGGGGTTTTTTATGACACATTTTTCCAAATTAGCATTTAATCATAACTAGGAGGAAGGAAGTAGTCCTCTGGTATTTTTCACTACTGGAGGCTGTAATAGAACCATCTCTGGGGAAACTTCCCTAAAGTATTTTACTTCCTATTGTATTTTCTACTGTTTAGTCTGGTTTAGTTCCAAAACACTTCTTTGTTGTGGACGTCACAGCACTTTCCTCGAGATGCATTCAGATAATAATCACAGGCCTGATGCAGAATAGAGTGGTCTTTCTGAAATGTCAGGAATAACAAAAGGCATCTTCTTGTTGCTGAGCTGCTGCACCTTGAGGCATCTAATTTCACTCTGTACCTTTGGAACTGACATGGATAGCACAATTTTGCTTTCTCAGACCATGTGAAACATGGGAAACTTTGGTGGAATTTTATGTGGTTTTCGTTCTAATTTTTGCCCCCCTCAGGAATTACATTTCAGTAGAATTTCAGTTTGCTTTGTTTAATGTGAAGGGCTGCATGTTAATGGATCAGAGAAGATTTGGCCTCTTGAAGTGTCTGTTCTTTACTAGGGGAGAAATGCAAGGAGCATGATATAATTATATTTATCCTTCACATGGGAAGACTTTATTCTTCCTCACCTTTTGTGTTGCTTATAAAGTACCAGTCCCAAAGTAGTTGTCATTCCCCAAACTGCTCATATTTAACACATACTGGCTTGAAAATCCCTCAGAAATAACTTGTGTTCCATGCAGGAGTTAGTGGGAAATGAGACTGCCTGGGACATCCAGAAGATGTTGGCCTGGTGTCTCCCAGCAACCTTGAAGGATTTATTTGCAGCTTGCCTGTCCCTGCAGCTACAAGGTCTGCTTTCATGAATGATTTCAAACACCTCTCAGGGGACTGCAATGGAAGTAGGATTCAGCACTGTCTCTCCTTTTCAGTACTGTTGCAGTACATATATGATAAAAAAAGACAGAAAAAACCATCACAAATTCTATATAAAAGTGGGGCTTTTGTCAGAAATCAATCAACGTTCCTCACAAGGGGAAGTGGAGGCACAGGCACTGATCTCTTTTCTGGACTGACTAGAGATAGGACCTAAGGGAATGTCATGAAACTGTGTTCACCAGAGTTTGGTTTGGATATTAGAAAATGCTTCTTTATCCAGGGGGTGGTTGGAACAAGATGCCCAGGGAAGTGGTCACAGTATCAAGCCTGACAGAGTTCAAGAAGAATTTGGACAATACTCTCAGGCACATGGTGTGATTCTTTGGGCTTTCCTGTGCAGGGACAGAAGCTGGGATTGATGGTCCTTGTAGATATTTTCCAAGTCAGGATATGACTCTGTTCTATGATTCTAAAGTGAATTTCTTTGGAGGTGCTCTACAGAACATCAGCCATTTCTTGAGACACGAGGCAGGATTCATCTCACCTGACTTCAGCCATCTGGAAGTTAAATGAGTATTTTTTAGGTGGTCATCCAGGCTCTTGCCATAAAAGCAATAGAGAGAGCGCTCTGCATGACACAGTGCCACCTTTCCAAAGTGAAATACCTAGGATGGTTGGTTTGCTGGTTGATTGGATGGTTTAGGGATGCAGTCATGGGAAAAAAGCATATCTTTCTTTGAAGAGAATTTGTCTTTGAATTTATTTATCTGAATAGTCTGGTTGATGAACAAGAAAGGTCACTTCTAGTTCATCTTCCTTCACAACACAGGGTATTAGGAAAACTTGATAGTTTTCAGATAAAGGCAATCAGTACTAGAAGGAAGTTATTTCAAGGAATGCAAGAAGATTATTAGTTCAGTTGGAATGTTATTCCTTTCCATGCAAACCCTGAAACAATCCTTGAAGGACTGTAAAAACTGTGCCTTCGAGTTGAGGTCATCATCAGTGTCCCTTCTCACTGCCAAGTGCTGGATCCATGTGACTCCTCCAACAGTTTGCCCGTAGTGTTTGCTTCTGCAATGAAATCCTGTCTATATATAGGGACTTACAATAAACTAATGGATTCATTTTCATACACAAGCTCATTGATTTAATAAATAGATATTATTAAGCATATAAAGGTTGAAGGAAAGTAAGATAAAGACACCAGCTAATTAATCATGCAGACTGCATATTTGCCTGTGAGCTATATTTGGCTTCTGCTTAGCAAGTAAAGGGTGAGTAGATCTGTGCTTGATTACATTGAAAGAACTCTCTGTGTTGGCAAGGGAGTGAAAGCAGGTTTGTATTTACTTTTAGGGACAAAAGCAGCATTCCTTTGACATGTGAGTTGTACTCCTTTTCTGCTTACATCCCTGTTTGGAATAACTTACACCCAGCTTGCAATTTACCCCACTGCTCTAAGCGTCTTGCAGGATTTGGCCCCGGCAGATTAACATGCATTTACAAATCCAGCTGGCTGTTTGGAAGCTCCCAAAGGAGTACTTGATTGCCAATTACACTGTTTCTCCTTTCTATCAAATTGCCAAGAAACAGTAACTCAATTGATTTAAAATTATTTCTATCCCACGCAGTCTCTAAGCCTTGGAAGCAGGTTATTTTGCTCAGTTGCATGGTTGTGTTTTATGCCATTGAATTGTGGTTTTAGGATTGCTCATCATGTGCCCTGTTGGACTCCAGTTAATAACTTGTTTGTGCTACATTAACTGTGTTTTCTATCAGATAATTCTGCCTTCCTGTTAGGAAACAATGTCTCATAGTAAAAGCAAACACAGCTTGTGTCTAGGTTCGGGCAGGTAAATTTCAAACCAGTGATGTGCATTTATTATTTTGTTTAAATAAAATACAAAAAAAGGTGTCACAGTCATAAAGGAAGCAAGTTGCCTGTCACATGGAGAACAAACCATGTCTTTGCTTATTCTTTGCCTATTCTTTGCAAACAGATATGTTAAAAGAAGATTAATAAAGCAGAGAATGCAAGCATTCAGGCTTAAGTAGTTTCAGGGTGAAGGCTGCCCATGGTGCCCTTCCTCTCTTGTGCCCTTTGGTATCCCCTGGTTTGAATTTGAGGGATTGAGCAGTTGCTTTTACTGCAAACCTTATTCTATTCCCTTCTTGAGTGGTGCTTTGGGTTTGAATCACTGTTCATCTTCTTTCTCTTCCATAGTCCAAATGAATTTGTAGAGCAGCATTTGAATAGAGAATGATTAACATCCCAAAAGGCACCTTTCTGTAGATGATTTTGGGCGTCTGACTTGTCTGAACACCTACCCCCAGAAGGCACCAGATACATGCTGGAAAAAGATGGTGCCAGCTGGATCTGCTAAGGACCATTATACCTGGAGGTGCCAGGGTAGCTGGAGGTGTCGTGTGTGCAAGTAGAAGCTGCCCATGAAGCCTTTGTTTCAGAATATGTCTGTGACACAAGGGTTGGGATGCAGCTGCCCATGGAGCCTTCAGCTGAGCTTCTGTTCTCCTAACCCCCTTCTGCCCTCCCTGGTACCTTCCCGCTCATGCAGCAGGTGGCATGAGCACACTCATGATCAAGAAGCCCTTGCAGCTCTGTGGTCCTGACTAACCTGACAGCAGCCTCATTGCCTGCAGGTGAGGAGACAGTGGGGAGAAGAGCTTGGGTTGCTCCTGGGCACACACAACAGTACCCTTGTGTGGTAGTGATAAATGGCAAATCCATCTGCCTAGTGTCAGCTGTCATTAGACATGCATGCAACACACTTTCCCACTGCATTTTGAAGTTGTTTTCTTAAAAATACTAAGGTGCAGGAATTTTCTCACTGTAGGCTTTGGATGAGAGTTTATTAGGCACAGGCTTTTTCTGCCCATCCTTGATACAGCTTTTTCCATCCTCCTCCCTTCCTGCCTTGGGAGACTTCTGAGAGCACTGACAAGGACAGTGCCTACACTGATCTCTGGGACAAACATGTTACAAAGCCTGGTACAGCCAGTAACAGCAGTCACATGCGACATCCTGTGATGGGGAGTGGATCACCTCTGATCTTGTAGGAAATGAGCAGTAACTGTTCATCAGTGACAGTTTTTGAAGGCTTGTAATTTTGGAGAGAAAATGGGCAGCATTTAACAGAGAAGAAATAAAATACTGGGACTTGAAGGCTGCTCCCATGCCAATTCAAAGTCCATCTTGCAAATGACACGGACAGTAGAAATCTTCAGACAGCTCTGATTTATTATGAGCCATAAAATAGGAATTGTTGTGTCCTCAGTTAAGTTTCACGAGTACTCACCATGGTGCAGACAATCTGGCCTGGAAAACCTCAAGCAGTTACAGGTTGTGGTCTGGAGGAATAGTGAGTAAGCTACTCGTCAAAAACAGTGTTTGTGGAAGGCATTTGCAGGCAGCCATAACCCCAGGTGTTGGTGCCGGCAGCTCGCGCGCGTGGGTTTGCTCGTGCACCTGCGCAGCACAACCAGTTATTTCCGTGTAGCGCTTAACGCAGCTGGCAATCAACAAGATGCTTTCTCATGTAGAGTTCTGTGAAGGAAGATCAGAACACCAGCTTGGTTTTGGATAGCTGTTACACTGGAATAGTGTAAGCCCTGTGATAGTTAATGTCTATTCAGGAAGCAGTGTAGAAAAGCAAGACGTAGGTGTCCACAGTGCGCTGGGTAGAGCCAGTTTACTCCCTCTGGCAGAGCATTGCTCAGGCTCACCCAGCCACCAGTTTGTGGTGAAGAATAAGACCATTTCAGTGACATGCAGATGTCTTTATACAAGCAGTTTGTAAAGCCTTTGGAAATAGTGTTAAATAAACAAGACATTATTGTACAGTTGACCAGCTAAATTGAGCTTTAGCCTGTAATCCTGCTTACTAAGCATATTATCAGGAGGAATACACTAGTCTAGACACTTCTTGTGATTTTTAACTTTGGTATGCATTTACTCTGAAATAACAGGCTTTGAAAGGAAAATTGTCTGAAATGGTGAGTTCTTCACTGCGAGCATTAAGTACATTTAGGGAGAGAAAACATTAAGCACTAAAGGGCACTTAAATCTAGTGGAGAAAGAGCACAAAGGGGTGTCTAAAAGCTGGGACAGACAAGTTTACGCAGAAAGTGAGAGACATTTTTAACAGTTACAATCCATTTGAACAAATTTTCCTTGGAAATGTTAGATTTTTCTTTCTGTTTCCAAATTAAGTCTTGTTTTAGCCCAACAAAACTGGTCTTCAATGAAACAAAAAGTACTGGGATCTGTGGTGGAGTATCTGGGAGATGTATGTTATCTGTGATGTAAAGATCAAATTACTTGATTTGAGGGAGTTTTCTGAACTTGTATTGTGAATTTAGCGGCAAATGTCTGTCCATACTTCTTCCCAAGGTATCCACCTTTTCCCTTGATTCTAGCTAACTTGTACATGCACATTGGTGCACAGACACCCTTTTGTTTGTTTGTTTGTTTGTCTGTTTGTTTGTTTTAGTGGGTAGTTCAGCTGACCTGGAGCCTCACAGTGTCTGAGCATAGCAGGCATAAATGTGATGGTTTCTGAAAGGAAGGAAATAACTGCTTCCATGTAAAGCAGATAGCTCAGGCATCTCTCAGTGCCCTTATCACACATTCTGTATCAGCCTCCGGCCTGAAACGGCTTCTTCTGCTTGTTGATTAATTGGCTGTGAGATGTGGAAACCAACCTGAGCCAGTTCCAAGGAGACCCATATTAATCACACCATCATGCAAACCATATATGGCAAACTGAGTAAGCAGCTGCTTTCAAAATCTTTGGGACACTTTAAAGCATAGGGACAAGAGCCATACTTACATACTTTTGACAGCTAAATAAAGCCTAAGTCCTAAGCATGAAGCTCCAGCAGACAAATGAAATGGAACATCTGGATTCCCTTAATGTAGTCCTCAAAAAAAGAGAGGGAAAAATGTTTATGACTAATGAATGAATGATCATGGAATCCATATGCTGAGCAAGGGAGCCTTTTTGGGGGACTGAGAAGGAAACTCTTGGGAGCTACTTCTAGGTTTAGGTAGTACCAGGGACCAAGCTTTTGGGATCATGCATGCATTTATCTGACTGCCAGTTGAAGCTCATTTTACACAGAAAGTCAAGGTCTTGTTGCCTCTGCCTTTACCTTTTAGGTGGCACACAATGTCATGTGCAAATAGAATCAGGGAATGTTTTGGGTTGGAAGGGAGCTGAAAGATCCTCTAGTTCCACCCCCTCTGCTGTGAGCTGGGGTACCATTCACTAGAGCAGGTTGCTCAGGGCCCCATCCAGCCTGGCCTTGAGCACTTGCAGGGATGGGGCATCCCCAGCTTCTCTGTGCAGCCTGTGCCAGTGCCTCACCACCTTCCTTCACAGTAAAGAGTTTCTTCCTAATGCCGTATCCAAACCTGCCCTTTTTCCATTGAAAGCCATTCCCCCTTGTTTTTTCACTGCATGCCTATGTGAGAAATCCTTCTCCAGCTCTTCTGTAATCTCTTTAGGAACTGGAAAGCTGTTAGAAGTTCTCCCTGGAGCCTTCTGTTCTCCAGGCTGAACAACCCCAGCTTTCTCAGCCTGTCTTCCTGGGAGAAATAATCCAGTCCTCTGATCATCTTCATGGCCCTCCTTTTGACTCCCTCAGGTGTGTGTCCTTCTTGTGCTGGGACCCCAGGGCTGGATGCATCACTGCAGGTGGGGTCCCATTGGAGGGGAGGAAAGGTGCAGAATCACCAGCCCAGGACACATTTGGCTTTTTGGACTGTGGGGGTCCATTGCTGAGTCATGTTGAACTGTTCATCCACCAGCATGCCCTGGTCCTTGTCCTTAAGGCTGCTTGGCCTTGAAGAACTTGATGCAATTCACACAGGCTCACCTCTCCAGCACGTCTAAGCCCCTCTGGATAGCAAAGATACGTTGAACAGCAGTTTTATTTCAGGAGCACCTTCCCATTCTGTGGCCTGTGGGGGAGTCAGGGCTGGGGAGGAAGTAATTACATGTGTTGGCTAATTGTACCTCAAGTCTAAAGGCATGGGTACAGGTGACTGCAGACAGCCTGGGCATGCTGAGATCTGGCATTACTGAGTGTTTGTGACTTGGGCTTTTCAAGGTGCACAGTACTGCACAACAAAGAAATTATATGCAATTAAAATATGCTTCATTATTAATTATTTAAATGCAATTAAATGATGCTTAATAGGCTGTGTAAGCTCACGCCCACACCTAACTCTGCTGTGACTCTCCATAATGCACCAATACACAAGCCTTTCTTGGAAAGGCAAATCCACTCATTAAGCAGGTGTTTCCTCCCTCACTCTGCTCTATTTTTTTCCACTAGTGTTTTGCCCAGGGGGGAACCAGATTATTCACTTGCAATTAGAGGAAATCACAGCCAGTTGGTAGTGGATTGGTGTGTGAACACTTTTTACTGGCTTTGGAAGTTGGGCTTTTTTAGGTTTTTTTTCAAATTCATCAGTGAATTAAGCTCTGGAAAGAATTATTCAGATAGCCTATGCTTTATGGGACTCTGTTCCAGGAGTGTTTGTTTTCTTTAGGGTTTCTCACTTCCCCTTACTCTTACTCTGTCTTGTTGCTTTTCTCCTTCCCACCTGTCCCACTCCCTCATTGCTTCACGTTTTTATTTTTCATTCTTTCTACATACCTGTGTCATGTTCCTCCTTCACACGTTTGTCAGTCATTACTTGCTGCCTATTTTCTCATTCTGTCCACTGCTGCCCTGATTATCTCCCCCTTCCCTCCTTTATTTTTTTTGTTTTTTGTTTTTTTTTTTTTTCCCACCCTCCCATCTCTCCCTAGCATCACATAATGAGGAACAGATTGGGTTCCTTACTGGGCTTGTCAGTGAAGAGCACCATGTTGATGCCAGGTTGAGCTGATACGATATGATACTACAGACAGGAGTTGGAAATAAGTAAACGTGGTTATTGTGGCACATATTCTTGGCTCTGCCCCAAGGGATTTAAAAAAAAAATTAAAAAAAAAGGAAGAAAATTGAAGGGGGAGTGAGAAGCCAGCTAAATAGTCTGTTGCAGCTCACTTAGAGGGGGGGAAAAAATTGCAGAGCATCAACTGTATTTTTGGGGGCTGGTCTTATAGTGGCTTCATCAATCATGCTACTTTATATCATTGGATTTACACAATAAAAATAATGTGCTTTCCACACTTCTCCTTGTTTGAAAGGTCTCCCAGCAGTGCTGGGAACAGAAACTTTGAGGTTTCCATAATTTGCTTGCAAGACTGGTGTTGGGATCCTGTCGGGGTATCACACAGAGTTGATAAGTGATATTTCAGTTGACTGCATGCTGTATATAGATGGTATTTTCAGTTTAGAGGAATCCTGAGATTTGAGAGTCCCATAGGGGTGCAGTATAAAGAGTTATTTTTAATTGATGGAGAACTGATAACCTGCCAGGTCCTTCTGCAAATGAAGAAGGCTGGAGCATGATCCAGACTTAATGACAATTTTTGGTATCTCGGTACCCATAGGCAGTATTTGTTCATGGTCTTTCTTTTTTTTTTTTTAACTTTTCTTGGTTATTACAAGTAAACAGATAATGTAGGAGTAAACAAGCCATGCAAGATAAGGATTTTTAGTTGTGCTATCTGATACTTCTGGGTTTGCCTCAAAAAATACATGTTTTTGTCTCAAAACCGAGACCTGTTCAACAGTGTTAGTAGTTCTGCATTAAGAAGAGATGTCAGTGCTCAGTTTTCCTCTACCATGTCCTTGTTTTCACTAGATAGAACTGTGGTGCTGAAGGGAGTTGGAAGCAAGATGGGAAGGACATAATCTCACTGTGCACCTGCATCTGTCCAGCTCTCTCCATGCTCTATGTGTACATTATTATACCCAAGGCTCTGGTGATCCTTAGCTTGTGAAAGTGAGAACAGCTTAAAGGAAATAGTATTGCACAATAGTATGTATGTATATATAAAAAATACTACACAATAATATTGAACAAGAAACTGAGCCTCACACATAGGACCTGAGTAACGCACTTTTGCCAGTCAGCTCTCGGTGTGCTTGATGGACAAGCATCCATGAAGCATATTTATAATTCTGTTTCAGCTTACATCATGGCTTTATTTTCTGTTTATACCTTTTAGTGATTTTAAAGTAAGTGCTACCCTTGCAAGGCTGGTCAGGACTGAGCTAGGGGTAACTAAGCAAAGTGCCCACATTTGACTCTGGATTCCTGCACTCCTCAGCTGGAATACCGTGCCAATCTGGAGTCCTCCAGCCTACACATTGGGAAGGAAGACAGTCATGTGTTCCCCAAATAAATAAGGCAGTTTCCATCTCAGCTAGTGGGTGGACCTAACACATCCCTGCCTTTGTGATGACATGCCTGTGACAGGCCTCTTTGATGCCTCTATTCTTTTCACAATTCATGGGCATGGGGGAGAGCATCTATGGACTGATTGGAGTAGTTTGACATGATGTGAGCAGTGCTCAGCACTGCTGCCCTGCGAGTCACCTTTAGCCTCCTGCTCATGGGACTGTGGGTCCTCTAGAAAGGATGAGGTGCTACAGGGTGAGGGCTTCAAGCCCCTTTTCTTACCTGAAAATGATACATTGGAGGATTTTCAGCAGATCTATAGGTTCAGATCCCGTGACAAGTGCATAGGCAGTTCCTTCTGATCTCGGCTGCAGTTTGGTATGGTGGATTTTCACAGTTTGTGCTTCTCTCTGTGAGCAGGGATTAAAGCATTCTTTTGCAGAAGCAATGCTGGTGGTAAACACATTAGCTTTCGTAAAGTCCTCTAGGACCAGGGAGATGAGAGCCCTCTCAGGACAAGAGTACTCTTGAGGCTTGATGATGTTTCCATTGTAGTCAATTGGCTGGGACAATGAAACATCAGCTTCCCTGGGGAATAATACTCATGCAAATTCAGCTTTTCTTCTGGATATACTTTGCCATAACTGTAGGGGTTGATGAGCTTTCAAAATTGACTGTCTCTCATTGTATGGATCAGCGGAAAGAAGGGGAACAGCAGATGTCAACAGCTGTGATGCTGATCCCAGGTACAGCATTGCAGCATTAAGGTGCTTTTCTGTGGTAAGTATTCAGCTGTTCAGGCTCCAGTCTGCCTTCATGCCCACACATGAGTGACAGGCTTGGCCACACTGTCCAACTGGCATTCTCTGCTTCTAAAAACAGGGATTGGACATCCTCCTACTCAGGATGACATTGCTTTGCCAGTGAGATGGGAGAGGGCATCCACAGTTCTTAAGGTTTTAAAAGACTTACTAATGCCACTGGTCAGGATTTCTGAAGAAAATGTTAATCACTATAAGTATGTTTAATGTGACTCATCATCCTAGGAAAAAACAGTTTAAGTGCTTAAGAACTTACCAGTTATCCTGCTCTAACATGCAGTGGAGGAAGTGAGAAAGAAATCAACAGAGATTCAATACTGAATCTGCTAAAGTTCAGCAAGCCCATCCTAAGGCTGCTTTGTTCTGTAACAGATGATATTAAATGGATCACTGATCACTTAGCAGAAAATTAATATTGGTGTTCTACGGTTCTTCTTAAAAAAAAAAAAAAAAAAAAAAAAGGAGAACTAAAATTAGCATACAAAGAAATTGCACCATCACCAAACCAGTTTTTTCTGTGAAGCATGACATTCATTACATGGATAAACAAGCAAACGTTAAAGGATGAACTGTTTTCCTTCTCAGATGAATAATAAAGAGTGAAATCACTCTTGCTCCAGATGAGATAGTAATATGTTTCTTTTCTTGAGGAATAAGGCGTTGTCTTTGCTGTCTCAAAGAGGAATGCTCACATGAATCTTTCCTCCATGAAATGTCACATCTTTGGGTAGTGTATCAAATGATGGCCTTATTCCACATGCTTCAAAAGAGAACAGCTTTCTAAGAATCTGTTTTTCACATTCCAAGGGATATTTTAGATCTAATCTCTGCCTTGTGATTATATAGCTATTTATATTTCTCTAAACACCAAAAGCAATTAGACATCTTAAGAAAAATGAGTGAAACCCTTTCCTCCCCCACAACCCCCTCAATTTGTACATTGTCTGTAAGATGATATTAGTCTGGTCATGTAGCATGCAAACATGTATTGCAGAAAGTACAGCTCCATAATATGTTACCCATTGTATGTCCTTAGGTTTTCTATAGTGACAGTGCTTTCCCTCCTATCTAAGTACAAATCATGCATGTAGTCCTCTTGTCCTTGCACTAGACCTTAGTGATGATGCTGTAATGTGGGATTGCATCATCTGGCTCAGCTGCCTCCCTTTTCATAGCAATCACCTTGGGCATTAAGTGGGATGGCCAGAATTTCTCCTCTGTGGTTTATTCCCTGCCTGCATGGAGCCGTGTGTGCGTGCAGGAAGATGTTTTGCTTGGTAGAGGTTTTGCTTTTTGTTTTTAAATATGCATGTCTGCTCCATTCCTGTATTCCTGGAGGAATTAAATTTGTGGTCTTGGACTGGGCCCCAAGAATGCTTTTACTGTAGCACTCATTGATTTAACTCTCATGGTGGATGCATCCCCTTTGCTGGTGGGCAAAAGCAGGATGGAAGAGAGGCATCTGTGCTGGGTTCCTCCTTGTACAGTCCTGCTTTATCATTATAGAGAAAAAGAGGACATGTTTTCCTCTTTTCCCTAAGGACAAGCCCAGGACTTGGAGGCTGCTGTGAGGAGTGGGATGCTGTGTGGGGAGGTGGGTGAAGAAGATGCTGGCACCTCCTCACCACACACAGCACTGTCTGGCCGGCAGGTCACAGGTTGCTGTGAAATTGCTCGAGGCTTTGCCGTTGGACCTCAGTCCTTCCCAGGCTTCTGACCTTGAGTCAAAGCCTCCAGACCTGCTGTGGCCAAAAGACAGGTGCTGCTTTCATAGGTAAGGTTGTTGCTCTGTGATGGAATTACTTTGCTTCTTGAGATTTGTTTGGGGGTTTATGCCCATTTCTAGAACAGAGCAGCAAAGAACACTAGCAGCAGGCAAAGCCTAAGCTGTATTTGTTTGGGGGTTTTACTGTTTTATTTTGTTTTCCAGTGGGATCCTTTGAGAATTGTTTAACTACAGTATTTCAGCTGATACTAACCCAGTCCTGTTTCTTTTTCCTTCCTTAGAGGACAGGGTTAAAGGAACACTTTCAAATTCAAGAAGATTTTGAAATAAAATAAAATAAGGACAGACCCCCTAGTAATGTAAGGGCATTATATGCAGTTGGCCACAGTGGTTGGGAAGGGTGTGGGGTTACCTCCAGAAGCATCATTTCCAAGGTGTAAAAAAACAGGAACATATGGAGGAGGGTGTTATTGTTTGGGGAAAAGTTCATGCATAGAAATTGTAATTTCAATAAATACAAAAATGGATAAAGCAAACACATACAGTAACTGCAGCATAATGTCATCTGCTATTTATTTCTGAAGTCTAAAGCAAACAAATATGATCTAATGAAGAAAATGGATGCTTTGAAAGCCAAAAAAAAAAAAAAAAAAAAAGACAGGGATTGCACCCTAGTCTGTAGATCATGCCTTTTTTGTTTGTGGTAAAATTAGAAATAATCAAATACATTGGCCAAAGCTCAGAAAATTGGCTTAAAGCTGGGGGGGAAAGTGTTTGGAAATACTGTGATATTTAGTGGGAGTCCAAGTGCCTTATGCTTCATTCTCATCCACATTAAGGGTTTCGTGGTGAGACCACATTCCTCTCCTACACAGTGGTTACAGGAGGTGGTGAGCTGTGGGAGTAAGTGCTCGGGCACATCCTGGGGGATGTGCATGACACGAAAATAACTGTTATTCCCCCAGATCCAGGCAGAGGTATCTGTATTTTATTATCCTGAGGGTAGATCACCAAGCTGTTTGCTCCCTCTGAGGCAGCATCCCTCTGTTCCTGCAGTGGTGGCTGTGGTAGGACCCAGTGCCAGTTGTGTCCTGTAGGCATTTTTGTTATCAGTAAACTTATTAATGATGTTCTCTGCTCACATCTGTTACTGATAGCTTTACATTTCATCAGTATGGAGTCAGCCCCAAAATGTCACACTAATAAAGATACAGCTTTCCTGACTCTCAAAAACTCTGCTCATTTTCAACGATCCCTGCTCATGTTCTGCATCCAGACTGTGGTTTGGGATCTACGCGCGTTGCTGGATATGTTTGGCTTGAGGCATTTTTGGAAGCAAATCCATTTGTCTCCACTTGGCTTTGACACAGACTGGGAGAAGGCCTCACAGGGCTCAAATGTGCTGCCTTTTTGGAAAACTGAACTGGGAGATGAGCACATGGTGCACTCCATGGGTGTGCAGGAACGGGAACAGGCTGAAACACACCCCCAATGCACAGAGTATGGCTTTGGGCTCCTCTGAACCCATTGCTTTGCTCTACAGACACGCTCCAGTTGCATCATACTACTGTCTGGCATAGGCAGGGTTTATTCTGATTATGTTAGAGACAGGGAATTTAAAACCTGAAAGAATTATTGTTCGTCTTTTTGACTAATGGAAGCAATATATTACTCTATGATTTTTCCTGCTTCATGGTAGCCCATGTAGCTTAGGCAGTTTTGGTCTAGGAGATAATGAAATAATTCACAGAATTATATGATCGATTTTTTTATTCTTACTGTGAATAAAATACTTAATTCTACTCTGAATTTGCTGACATTTTTCATTCCTGTGTTTTTTGATACTGTTCTGGGGGTTTATTACTTCATTTTCTGCATCTTCTTGCATACTTTACTTTTGTTAAGTAGAGCAGAAAGTTTTTGATGTCACTTCATTATGAAGCTTCTATATCTGTAAAGATGGTTTCTGCCAATCTGGGATTGTGAGACATGTTTTCTAACATAATATCTGCTGTTACAATGTACTTGCATTTCTACAAGGCTTTGGACTTGGTACCACCAAATCTTTTGTTTTGACTTGTGTAGGCATAACACATACATAGTGCATGCTAGATGGATTAAAAACTAGTTTAATGATGTGTGTCAAAATGTCATTGTTAGGGAAAGGGTATCAGTGAGGAGGTTACTTCTCGCTATATACTCCTGGGAGCAGTTCTTGTCCTGGTGCTACTTGGTATTTTTGGCAGCAACCTAGAAAATGGTCTGAAATCTTTACAGATGGGATAAAGATAAGGTGCTAAAGATGAGGAGGCTATTTGTCAATGTGGGTTAAAATCAGGGAATTCCTGAAGCATAAGAAAATACACTGGCCAGAATAAAATAAAATAAAGGTATTATGTTCTGGTGCTGGCAGTGGGGTTCTGAGCAGAGACGAGAGGAGATTTTCAGTCATTGCAAGGAGATACAAAAGCAAATATCTCACTATAGCTGTTTTTATCCAAGAAAACATTGTTTGGTGTCTTCATCCCTCCATGTGGTTGCACAGAGAACAGTTACTGAAAGCCAGCATCTTTGTGGTTTGTAGGTGAACCCTACAAGATCCAATGACTTGTGAGAAAACTTTTCATTTGAATTAGGTCTGCTTTTTACTAATGAAAGTCAGTAGGTACCAGAATTTGCAAAGGAAGGTGATAGTGGCTTGGAAAATCTAAAAAGAGTTATTTTGAAAAAGAAAAGCATATATATATAGACACACACACACACACACACACACACACACACACCAGCTCCACCTGCTCATCCTGACCCTTTATCACTCTACTAGTGTTGTCTTCAGGAAATTTTTAATACTTGAGGCTTTCTGTGCAGCTCATAAATAAAATCAGTTCTGTGTTTCTTCTCTCAGACTTGTCCACTAGGTTAAGAATGGATTAAGTCTGCTTTATCAATACATAATTAACTGGGGATGTGCTGAAGCTCTCTGCCTATTTTCGTCTTTGGCTGGTTGAGTTGTTTCTTTTCTTTTCTGTTCCTTGGGGAAAGAGGGACCTCATTTGGAGATAAGAAACTCAACAGGATGGACAAATGGTTAATCCTAGCAGTTTGGCCAGGGAGGGTTGTGTCTGTGGTCAGGATCACAGTGTTCAAAGGGAGGAGAGATTTTTCCACCGCATGATTAACAGAGAAGTTGGAAAAAATTCATCTCTGCAGCAGGTCTCATCCATCATCTGGAGCAGTCATTTTTGCCTTTATCTTCCCTAATAATTTCCCTGCCATGTCTCTAGTAGGAGCTGTGAGCACCAAGGCCATTTTTTCCCTTCAGAGTCAGGCAGCCTGAGAGCAGTTCACCATAAAGCCGGTGTCTGATGTGTGATGTGTCTGAGGAGTCACACCTGGTAGTGCCTGCCACTCCCTGCTGACCTGGCAGGCTGGCAAGATGAATTCCAATCAAAAGTGGTCTTTTCTCTTGGTGAACTATAATGAGGCTCATGAAGGTTGAGCTTAGATACGAATGTGTTATAGGTGTCCATGTTTTGGTGCTGTTAATCTATTGAAAGTATGGCAGAAGCCTTGCTTTGCTTCTCCGTATCAGCTTTACATATCAGCAGTGAGAAACCAGTGGTAGTTCACTTGGGAAAGATAAGCCGACCATTATCTGTGAAATAGTTTTTCCCAAATAGTCCATTTGATCATGGTGAGCAGTTATGGACCTCAGAAAAGTCTGACAAAAGAGGGTATAAATAGAGGATAGTTGTGGATCAGTTCACATAGAGAAGGTTATCTCTACAACCTTTAAAGGCTAGAAGTTTAATTTTTATTTTTAAATGAAAACTTAAATTCTGCAGATGGCTTTGATAAGGTGGCACATTGATTTTTCATCTCCTGTTTGTTATTACTGTGAGGTCAGGAAAAGGTCCTGTGTTAAGGATATGTGGGAGAAAAAAGAAAAAAAAAATAATAAGAAAAGAAAAAAGTGTAAAGTCTTCACAGGCCTGAAGCTAAAAAGGGAAGAAAACCAGTCTTCCAGGAATGGCACATCAAAGCAGTTTAGGAGGAAAGTATCTGTTTGTATTCCCACTGTAGTTCCTCTTTGCCATTACCACCCCTGGAGCGTGTTCTTGACCTCAGCAGCAAATTATTACAGTAAATGCTTTTGTTTTTATTTTTTTATTTTATTTTCAGGAATGAAAAAAAAAAAAAAAAGGTGTTACAGGCAGGGGGGTGGGCAAACCAGCAGACAATGTTTGTCTTTCCTTGTGATGGAACAGAGCAGTCTGTAATTATGATTTATTTAGTTTTGATGTGCAGCACACTGAGCTTCCCTCTCTGCATTTCTTGCTTCTGTGGATCAGACACAAAAAGCTATAGTTAATAACTGATTGTTCAGGTATTTGTAAAAACCCTTGAAAATAGCAAAGTGACATGTAGGTTGGTGGGCTTGTTTGGGGTTTTCTTAGTGCATTTTCTCCCTCATGGAGAGGATATTATTGTGCAGTTTGAAGTAAAAAGTTACTAAGATGTTCTCTCTCCTTCTTCGTTCCTGTTTTTTTCCCCTGGAAAAGTAAAATAAATTCCCACCAGTCCCATCTAGAGAGGGCTCAGACTGGGAGGGAACAGGAAGGTTGCCCACTGCTTGTCCACTCCTGTTAACATCTCAGCATTCTTTATTTGGAGTTTCCATCCAATTCTTGGGGCCTCACCAAAGCAAGTCCCTTCAACCCATCTTATTACTCCTGCCTGGGCTTTAATTTTTGTCTCCTGCTAGGTGCAAAGGAGCAAGTGATTTAAATACAGATACTTAAAATGCAGGTGTTATACTTCTACAAAATACTGACAATGTTTTAGTGCTCTTTTTTTTACCTTTCTGCCATGTAGACAGCAGAGGATGGTCAGTGAACTCTGACTGCTGTCGTGTGTGTGTTGGCTGCCGTTCAGAAACCCTCTTTGCCTGGCTGTGTTTCTCCCTGTTGCCAGTCTATCTTACGAGAAGGTGTTTGCTTTTAATAATTCTAGCCTTGTAGCAGTGCTGGCAGCCAGGATGACATCCTGAGTGACAGCTCTGCTCCCAGCCCCTGCTGCAGAGATTAATATGAGCAGTTGCCTCTAAACATTTTAATCTCACTTTTGGTCGTTTTGAAAAATGGGTAATCAAACCCTGTAAATCATCACCCAGAGACAGTAAACAATGCTAACAAGTGTTCAACACATGGATTGCACCTCAGCCTTAAATCACTGCTGACCAGGACCCTGGGAAGCTCATCACTTAGTGAGGTGGTGTCTTGGGAAGGTGTCCCATGAACAAAGCTGAGGAGCTCTGTGTGCCTCTGTCTGGTCGAGCTTCAATTCAGCTGTGACTGGGAGGGTTGCTGCCTTGCATCACCTGGCACTAGGTGCAGGTCTTGCCTTACGGGCTGTTCATGTGGATAGAAGGGAGGTTTGTGGTCTTTGCAGAGACCCAAATGGAGTCTTGCATTGGCCAAACACCTCCACTGGGTTTAGTCGCTCTTTCTACAAATGTTCTGGGATTTAGATTGATTGTAATATGCTCTGTAATAATCCTTAAAACTATCTGGCAGTGGCAGTTCGTCAGACAAAACTGGATTGGTTTTCTGTAAGAATAATTTGTCAGCCTTAATTTTACATGATGGTGATGAACTGTTAGAACAACATTAGAAAAAATTCATGCAAAAGAATGTTTTTCATTCCTAAAAATGACCTTTCCCTTTCTTTGTCCAGCAGTTGGGCACTTGTCAGATGATGCCAGTAACTGCAGTTCCTGAAATGCATTTGTTGCTGATCTGTGAAAACCTCTGAGGCAGATGTTTATGGCACAGGCAACACAGGCAGACACCTTGTACAGCTGAATTTTGTTAAATTAAATGAAAGTTCTGTCTTGGTAAATGAAACAACCCAAAAATCTCTAAAGTTGCTGCCAGCATGTGAACATCAATGTTTGTGAGATAACAGAAAGTTGGAACAATAGAGGAAGAGGCCATATGAAACTATTTAAATAAAGTTTCATTAAATACAGCTTCATCAAGTCCTTCATTTTTAATAATATCAGGGGATGGTGCTGTGGGTTTCACCTGGAGCCCACCAGCCAGGATATGGAGCCTGGAGCATCAGCCATCTGCACAGGAGGAGCTGTAGGTCTGCAGGGACAGGAAGGAGTTACTCCAGGAGACCACGGGACCATTATATACCTGAGAGTTAAAACGCTTTTTTTTTTCTTTCTTTATATTTGAATTAAATTGCAAGCTCAAAGGAAATGTGAAAACCTCAGCAAGAATGTATTAGCTCAGGCTTTTCCTCTGAATTCTTGATCCTGTGCAGCAACTGAGAATTAAGAGGGGCTCTCCAGAGGCAATGAAGGACTGGCATGGCTGAAGGCATGCAGGTCCAGACCTGAGGTCAGTGGAGGCAGCAGCATTGCCTGGAGAGCCAAAAGTAGGTCTTGACTGAGTATGCTTCCAGGGAATAAAATTAGACAATGTATTCCAGGCCTTCAAATAATTTTCCTATATTCAATCCCATTTAAAAATCATAGAAAGATCTGTTGCTCATCTGGTAGGATGGGATAATGTTTTGCTTGTGCTTTTGATTCTTTTTTACTGTATTGATGCTTTTTATTTGGGTGAAATTAATATATTTGAGCTTTGCAGACTTTAGGTGGACATTTGCTAATTTTTATTGGATGAATATCATCAGGAGTATATCAGAGGGATGATCATTAGGCAAATAAAAGAATGATTAGTAGTTTTCTTATCACTGTCCTCAATGTTTTTTATAGTGCTTAAATATTCAGCAATTTAAAGATGTAGACAACTGATAATCTGGATGTCTGTGGATGACACTAGAGTTCAAACCACATTTTTCAGCTAAGTTCTCTTTTCACATGAAAGACTGGACCAGATGGTCTTTTGAGATCCTTCCAACCTGAGCTGTTTCATGTTTCTAACATCACGTGAAATGTGTGTGTATTCGCATCTTTCAACAGCCCTCCTTCCTGCAAGAAGGCTTGTCACCTGCAAAGAAATCTTTACAGTAACAAGTTTTTTTTTCAAATTTTGGAGCCACTATCAAGGTGGTGATACCAGAGCCGTTATCATTATAAGCTGTGCTCATGCTCCAGCTACACTGCTTGCATGATATCGATGCTGCCTGCCCATTGGGCTCATTCCCTGTGAAGCAGTGAAGCCTTGCAAGCCTGACATAGCGTACAACCCTTCAGAAAAAGAACAAAACAAAACAAACCCAAAATAAACAAAAAAAAAAACAGGAGAAAAAAAACCCCTCACATCCTTAAATAAGCTACTTTAGCAGCCCCAGGGAGATTTATGAATACATGTGTGCCAGGTGAGCAGCTGAGACATCAGTTTAATGGCAGATTTCAGAGTTTCAGCCTTTTTGCAGAGGCTTCCGTGCGTGGCCATGTAAAGCTATGCACTGGAGGAAGGAAGGAACCTTGCTGCTATCACTAACTTTAATACCATTATCTTCACTTCCAAATACTGGGAGGTATTACTTGCTGAGAGTACCACATTGATACAAATACTAAAATCCAGACTGTACAAAAATGTTACTTTTACTTCAAGATTCTTTTTAAATATTGGTGTAGTGAAGATGAAATAATTTGGTTTAAGGATCTGGGAAGCACAGCTAACAGGCTGATCAGGTACTGGAGAGAGACTGGGGAGTGGGCATGGCAGGGAGAAGCCACAAAGAGTGACATGAGGTTTTTTGAAAGGTTGTGTGGTAAAATGATTCTTTAAAGTGTTTGAAATGTGGATGGCAAGTGATATTTCCAGAAATGAGTGACAAAGGCATGTGGTGAGAAAATGCACAGAAATTTAGTGTATCTGGGTGCAGGTTCTAGCATTTAATTGTGTGTGCAATATCTTTTTGTTCTTCGATTTATATTGAAAAGGAAATTTGTAATCAAAAGGAAAATGGCACTTCAGCTCACAGAATTTCTCTCTCGTAGACAGGCCCATGTCATCAGTGCAGAACAAATGTTTTTATTGCTTCCTAACAGAACCTGGCCATGACAGGTAGCCTGCAGAAAGCACGGGATTTCTTTATGCTATTTCAGCTTAGGCCTGTGCTGATGTTACCACCTGTGCCCTGTGAGAGCTGTGTTTCCTGTTGCTGCTAACCTGGGGTTCACACTAGCAGGCTGAAAGATGAAAGGCTAATACTAATACCTTCACACATTTCACAGAGTGAACATTTCATACTCACTTATTTCCCCCAGAGCTGGTTAGAAAGTGCTTCTGTTCCTTGTTCTGATGAGGTTAAATGGTGAATATGCATTTTTAAGTGCTTTGGGTTTTGTTGTTTTAGGTTTTTTTTTCCACAGCATTGCAAAGTTGAGATATTGTCAGCTGTCTTCATGTCCTTCAAAATTCCTCCTATGGTTGTGTATTTTCCATATCCAAGGAGCTCTTTCATTGGTTAGCTAAGGCGCTTTACGTACTTAATTATCCCTAGTAAGCTTTTCTGATGAGCCCTGTGAAGGAGCTGAATATAAGGGAAAAAAAAAAAAAGAAAAAGAGGGGAAAGGTTCTACATTATTCTCTCCAGGAGATTACCAGACAACAGCTGTGGATGCATTTAGTGATCAGTGCTGCCTTTCCTCAAAACAAAAGAAATTCTGGGGTAAATGAAATTGAAAGCCAGCGCTTGGGAGTAAAGAGCCCTAAAGTACTACCCTGGAAAAGCAGTTTTCTGAGAGAGACCAAGTCAGTAACACAGCTGGCTTGTTTTTTCCTAAAACTGCATTTTTTTTCCTATAGGTATTGTCATGGGCATCCTTGATGCTGACTACTAGGTGATTCTTTTCACATCCTGAAGGTTTCAGTGTAAACATCCTTAAGGGGCCATGTAGGATTGGTCTTTGAAGATACATCTTCTACCCCAAGTGTCTCTTGAAGCTTTTTGGGCTTCTGTTGTGGCATTGCTGGGTTAATCAAGACTCAACCTATAATCCCTGAATTTGAAGATGGTGCTACTCTCTACTGTCTCTACTGACACCAGAGATATTAATTATAATTGATGGATTTTAAGGGATAATTGGATTCCTTGGGACCCTATTGCTTTTGCTGGGAAGAAAGAAGAACTGCCAGTGGGGGAACACCTCAGGGTGCAGAATCTTCCCAGCACCTCTAGGCATCCTAGGATAGGAAGAAGAGCATTATCTTGCTGTTCCCCTTCAACACTTGCAGCAGTGTCAATGAGGAGGGTTTGGCCTGCTTGGTTGTCCCCATGGGTAGCACTTTAAAAAAAAGGAAAGAGTAGTTCTTGAAACATGAGGGCTTTGGCTTGTCAGGAGCAGGGTAATGATAGTCTGTCATGTATAAAAGCTGTATGCCATGTTTCCAGCTTGTTCATTTCTCTGAGAGCATCGCAGTCCTGGGGCGGGAAGTAATTGTCAAGTAGACTGATAGGATGAAGGTGTTACAGAGATGTGATTTCCTAGAGAAAATTCTGCAAATTTCCTAGATTTTCCAAAGCTGTATGAAACACTTTGGTTTCTGTGTCTTTTCGGGAAAAGCCAAAATTTTCCAGCTGAACTCTGACTGACATAAACATTGCCTCTGTCTGCATTTCTGAGAGCTTTAACAACCAGTTGAGATATATAGCTTCCTACAGTAAATTATATTGCAAAAGGGAGCCTTTACTAAAAAACAGAAATAAACTCAGAACAACTTAGAGATGTGTGCAGCATGATTTTGCCTTTTTTGAGCAGTCCATTGTTCATCACAGTAGTTGGTACCTAAGCTTCTACATGTGTGTGTATACTGTTCTGGTGTAGGAATGGCATTCTCCAATTTATAAGTCCCACTGAAACCATTCCAAACCACACTGTCACTCACTCACTCCCACCCTTCCCCATACTCTTCTCCTCCCCTGCAGTGGGATGGTGATGAGAACTGGGATCACAAAAGGTAAAGATCATGGCTTGGGTAAAGAATAATTTACTGGAAACAGCAATAAGATTAGAGAACAAAAAGTAACAACAATGCTAGTGACAAAGGGTACAAGAAAGAGTCAAATTATTCATGTGGAAACCACCCAACACTGCCCACTTCTTCCCTCTGCCATTTTGTGCCACCCAGAAGGGAGCTCTTCCCCCATCCCTGGAAAATGATGCAGGGTGATACAGAATAACCTGCAGTTCCTGGCCATAGGCCCTCCTGGCTACTGCAGCAATTAACGCTGTCCTGGCTGGAACCAGGACACAAACCTACCTCTCTGTGTGTCTCTGTGTGCCTGTTTGAGCCACGATGGCTGCCAGTCGTGGGCCCGTGCAGGAGACGCTCAGTCTCACAGTGAATGTCCTTCCCCAGGTGATGGGCGGTTCCCTGCAGATGCCAGCAGTTGCCGAGAGTGTGGTTCAGTCTCCTGACACAGTGGATTCTGTATTATTAATATTTTAAATGAGTAGAATGAAGTAGCAGTTTGTTAAAGCCTGTTTTCAGTCCAGGTAGTTTCAGTAATAGCAGGACACAGCCACCGTAAGCTTTTCATGCTGGGATTTCTGCAGGTTGCTTCCCAGGTTATCTGCTTCTCGTGACTTGTCTTTTTCATCTTCTTCTGTCAGTAACTTCAGTGCATAAATGAACTGCAGATTAACCATCCAGCCTGGAATGTTTTGCTTTGCATTTGAAATGCAGATTACCGACATGAGGAGCTTGAACTCTCTGGCTGCCTTTGCTCCAGAGAGTGTCACAGAGATTCAGATGTTGGAGCCACTTGCAGCGCCAAATAGTTCCTTCTCAGAGGCTACAGTCTTCAGGCATGATATTTTAAGTAATTTTTGAGTCAAAGGTTAAATTTATGTCATCATCCCAAACACGGAGTATATTAAGATAGGTCAGTCATTCCTATCATTAACCCATAACCTTACTTTGTTTGTTTTAAAGGAATTGATTTTGTAATTACCTCAGAGATAGCCACTGAAAACCCCAAGAATGCACTGTTAATTGAAATCCAAATATTGAAAACTGTAGGAATGTAGCCCTGTGATGGGCTCTGCCATCTAGTGACACCCACAAGAGAAAATGAAATGGTTGCAAAACCAAGCCAAACCCCTTGTACAACTATTTTTGAAACCTGATTGCATGACTGGTAAACCAATAAAATGCCTCAGGCACAGTGGCGTTGTCATTGTCTAATGGCATGGCTCAGCTCAGTCCAGCTTTGGTCTCCTTAGGCCTGCCAGGAGATCCATACAGATTAAAACCACAAAGTTTTTTTACTGTTTTGAGTATTTACTCTGCCAAGACAGCCCGAACCTTTGCCTGGTGATTAACTCCATAGGGACCCTGTTTTGTACGTCTGGGAAGCAGAACTGAACAGCAGTGCCCTATCCATGGGGAGGCACACACCCAGCCAAGTCTTCAAATGCACAGAATTGAAAAATGTATGTGAATTCTTAAAATACAGGTCTTACAGTGTCCATGAATTCATCTAATCCCTTCTTCCAAAGCAATTTGTTTCCTCTTTATCTTTGGAAGGGTGTTGTGGACAGGAATGTGTGTCTTGTTTGGGCTGCTTGTTTGCAATCTCTGGTCCTCACCAGGGAGAGCCTGACCAGGTTCCTGTGCAGCTGGATCATGCAGGCAGCAGGACACTATCTCCACTGGAAACCCTGGATGGAAGAGTTGACCACTACATCAGTTGCCAATGAAGTGCTGAGCAGGATGGTTGAGCAGGAATACTTACTACTTGTTAGCGCTCTGAAAATACAAAAACCTGTTTAGATTCAGAGGCTGGCTAAGGGGCTTTTAACTCTCAGCCCTACCATTGTACAAGAAAAGGAGTAATAACCACATATCCTCAGTCACATACAGATGCACAGTGATGAAAACTGTAGTGCTTGTATAAGCTTCACTCATTTGGGAAAGGTCGGGGCTTTAATCTTCATTTTCTTTTGCCTTCTTCAGCTATGTTGATATCTCACGTAAATGTGAATAAATACAAAGACCTTCTCAGTCTCATAGTAGAAGACAGCCAAGAGGTGGGGGAAAAGGAAAGGGGAAAATATTTTAGATGTCACTGAGGAGGTGGACTTTCTAGGTCTCTCTTAGAACATGAAGTAAGAGCTAATCCATGTTATGAGCCAGTGTGGTCTGACACAAGCCTGTTATTCTGGGGTGGGCTGACAGGCTCAAATTCAGTCTTTGTCCATACAGGAGAGTTTTACAAAAGTTTGGCTCTGGAAGGACTCTGATAACTGCTTTAAAGGGACAGTGTTGGCTGTGATGCAGGGGAGTTTGGGTCTAAGGGGGCTGTAGATGCCATCTGTCACACCTCATGTGTTATGCAAGCTGGGGCAAGTGAACATCTGGTCAGCATCCTCCACCTGAAAGCCTCTGATGCCTTTTTGCTGAACAGAAATTCTTGCTAAATTCTGACACCGTGGAATTAGGAACAAATCTAAATAAATCATGATTTCACTCTCATCTCCACATTTTAAGTGCTGAAGGTTAGATGTCATAAGCTCTGGGAGGTACATCCTGCTGGTGATGACACTGTAAGGGCAGAGATGCAGAAAGGCTGGGTTGCTGTGGGGACACCCTGGCTGTGTCTCAACAACATCAGGCCTTGTCATGGTCTTTTGAAGAACCAGCAGTGGAAAATAGGGAGAACTCAGGTGGTTGCCTTGATGTGGGCATCCAGTTGGATTAATGGGCTGGTGACCTGCCTGCAGTGCAGAGCCTGCAGGAGGGAGGTGTTAGCACATGGAATGGGGCAACCATGGGGTATCTTTGTGTGGCTTAATCTGGGTTTGTGAAGGCTGGCAGGGCTGGAAATTGGGACTCCTGAAGATTGCTCCGCTGCCATTGTGGTGACTGCCCCTAACAGGAAGCCTCTGTTTGTATTGGCATCTGAACAGGCTCCAAAGTCGTGTGCTGTTTCAAGACACGACACTGCCATGTGCTATTTCTCCTGCTGCTGTGCTGTATTTTATTAGCACTGCCTGCCAGTGTGTCTAGAATTGGGAAGTAACAAAAAGAAATTACTCAGATGCTTTGAAAATAGAAGTATCAGTTGAAAATAGATAATTTTGTCTTTCAATTCCTAAGGTCTAAGACGTGTTCATTTGTTAGTGTTTAAACAGCAGCTATTAACCTTTTTGTCCCTACCACTTACTCCTTCCTTTTATTTTTCTGCTTGTGAATTTTGCAGCCCAGATGAATATGGAATGCCTGTTTTTAATAAATTATTTCTTTCTCTTTCTGAAGCTGAGTCAAGGAGCATCAATGTTGATGCCTCGATTTGTATTAAGGACACTGTGGATAATTAAGCACTTGTGAGGGTCTGGGCAGTTTGTTGATGTGTTTATAATTTTCTGGTGAGTGAGTGATGTTCTTTGAATAGCAGTCATTGGAGAAATCAGAGTTTACTGAAGTGACAACCAGTCTTGTCTTCACTGTCATGTTCAGTGCAAGTCCAGCAGTATTATGGCAAAGCTTATGGGCAGAAATAGCTATGCATCTGTCAGATGCAATGACAAATACTCTTTGTATCCCTGTGTTAAACTTGTGAGAATTTGTGTCAGTTGTTTGGATTTCAGGTTTCTTTTACCATACCAGGCTGTGAGGTGTAGTTGCTTTGTGCAACATCTGTATCGTAAACCACAATGATCTGTAACACAAAATCAAGAATGGTTGGTGGGCTGATGCTGCCTGGACACCAGATGCCCACCAAAGCTGTTCTGTCATACTCTTCCTCAGCTGGACAGAAGAAATACAGCGAAATTCCTGTGGGTTGAGAAAAGGACAGGGAGAGATCACTCGCCATTACCATCATGTGCAAAACAGACTAAGCTTGGGGAATTACTATAATTTATTACCCATCAAATCAGAGTAGGATAATGATAAATAAAACTGAAATCTTAAAACACCTCACTCTTCTTCCTGGGCTCAGCTTCTCTCCCAGTGGCACAGAGGAATGGGGAATGGGAGCTGCAGTCAGTTCATCACACTTTCTGCCACTCCTTTCTCCTCAGGCAGGACTCCCCACATAAGTTTCTCCTTCAGCCTGGGCTTCCTCCCACTGGAGGCAGTCCTCCACAAATTTATCTGAGTCCTGCCCACTGGCTGCAGTTCTCCAGAACTGCTCCAGCGTGGGTCCCTTCACGGGCTGCAGTCCTTCAGGAACAGGCTGCTCCAGCGTGGGTTCCCCATGGGGTCACGAGTCCTGCCAGCAAACCTGCTCCAGTGTGAGCTCCTTTCTTCTGAGTCCCACAGGTCCTGCCAGGAGCCTGCTCCACTGTGGGCTTCCCACAGGGCAAAAGCCTCATTTGGGCACCACCCAGCTCTGGCTGGGTCCCTCCAGGGGCTGCAGGTGGATCTCTGCTCCACCCTGTACCTCCATGGGCTGCAGGGGCACAGCTGCCTCACCATGGGCTGCACCAGGGGCTGCAGGGGAATCTCTGCTCTGGTGCCTGGAGCACCTCCTGCCCCTCCTTCTGCACTGACCTTGGGTCTGTGTGTCTGGAGGTTTTCTGGTAATTTCATTAAGACCAATATCTCGGCTGCTCTTGGATTTGCTGCCAGGCCACGGTTCTTGCTTGCCTAAAGTTACAAGAGGTTGCAAAAACAAGTCTTCACAAATACTGCCCGTATCTACTTGGCACCCATTGCCTTGAGTCAGACTGTGTGCTGAGGCTCTGCACATGCCTGCGTATTTCTAATAGCTGGTTCAGGATGCAATCTCATCCAAATCAAAATTTCATCTTATTTTGAATAAGGAACACAGACTTTTCTTCAAAGCAATTTCTGTGAGATACAGGCTGCTCATTGCAAACAGAGGGACGCTCAAGCGCAGTAACCCGCTTGGAGAGGACAATGCCGTTTAAAGCCCTGAGTTAATGAGAAGTCCACAGCACACATTTGATAAGCTTTGTCATTCTTTTGTCTGCAGATCATAGACCCTGCATTTTAATTTACTATACATAATGCTTTCTTAATGAGTTCCAGTGGATAGCCATTGAAACATGGCCCTTGCAGCTGCCAGCACGATTATGAAAAAGAGGCAGTTATTTGATTTACGTGATATTCTGTTATGGTAACTAATATTTGCAGACAGGATACAATAGAGGAAGAAAAAACCCCTGCATTTAGATTTTTGGTATCTCAGGACTAAGGTGCTAAATCATTTATTTTCCTTGTACGTGGACCAACTACTAATTGAAAATTAATGGAATTATGTTTGAGTTTTGAAAGTCTAGAGAGACTCCTGTTTGCTTTGCACCACAAAGTTCAAGCAAACCTAGTAACACTAACAGGATTTTTAAAGTGCAAATGAGCTTCTTAACATAGCACACAGAAGAATTTTATAGAGGAGGTCCGTCATCTATTCCCTCTGTTTCAAAACAGAAGTGAAAAAAAACAGAACATGGGAAACAACAAAATTGTAGTGCTGTGGAAGAAATGATGCATTGCTGCTGGTGAGGTTTGTTTTGTAAGGAGTTACTTTCCTGGCCTCCTTTCATTTTCTTCGGCTCGAGCCTGTGTGCAAGCCTTTATCTAGAGCTCTGTGTGTGTGCATGCCTATCCCCTTTCCTATACAGCCCTCCTTGCAGAGCACCACTCTTGTGACTTCTCACACGGAGGCACTATTTAAAGGGTTTGTAGGGTTTTTCTGTTGTTCCTCCTGGGATTTTGTTTCATTTGTTTTGTTTTGTTGTAGTAGGAATAGGAGCCATGATATCTTTGTGTAGGCAGTGCCTGTAATAGGCAGTAAACAAGGAGATAATTTGCTTCTGTGCTGGTAATTTCAACTGAGTTTGTATGTGGTGGGGAAACATGTATGTTTGTGGTGGGATGATGCTGTGAGACCCAAGTCAAGGAAGAGATGCAACTTCTGGTCTCTAATACAAGATACAAACTGCTGGGAGGGGAAACAAAAAAAGGAAAGAAAATTAAAAAAATTAACTGGGAATGAATTAAATTTTGTATGATTACAATATCTGGTACTTTCTAAGTTAGACTGCTTGATTTTGCAGTTGTAATTCTTAGCATTGATGGTGGTGATGATGGTTGTTGTTGTTACAAATGCTTGGAAAGCCCTGTGGGGCTAGCAGGGGGATAAGGCCTGCCTGTGGGTTTTGCAGATACTTGCAGAAACTTTGACGTGGAGAGTCTGAGATTTCCATATTCCAGTCTCAAGTATGGGGGGAGGGGTTGTCACAATCATTCACTGTCCTAATCTCATTTGTCTGTCCTAGTCCATCTCTGCCTAATCCAGTGCTCCCAAGTTTTCCCTTTCCTGATCTAGCAGTGGAGCAGACTGCCCAGGGAAGTGATTGAGTTGCAGTCCCAGGAGATATTTTAAAAATGTGTAGATTTAACTCCTGGGGACATGATTTATTGTTAGCTTAGCAGTGCTGGGTTAACAGATCGACCCAACTATCTTAGAGATCTTTTCCACCCTGAACAATTCCATGATTCTATGAATGATACAGAACTTAACATACCACATAAAAATACCACTGCTCCCCTGCACAGTGACAGACACTGATGCAGCTAGAGCAGGGACATCTCACCCCTGATCTGCAGCTTATACACCAAAAGCATCCCCAAGAGTCAAGCACAAATCGTATCTACTCATCCCATGAAAGCCAGCAGAGCAGACATAGCCTCACCTCACCACACTGACAAAGCAAAGTGCTCCAGTCAGAAAACTGGTAGCTGTTTTTGCTTGGCCTGCAGTAAAGAGTGATGGTAATTAATCTAATGACAGAAATCTCCAGTATGAAAGTTTAAATACTGAGTCATTTAAGCTTGGCGAAGTGTGGAGGAGCAGAGTCCCACAGCCAAAAGCTTCTGCATTCCTGGTGAATGGACTTGAAGTGCACATTCCCCTTCTGTAGCATGTGAGCAAATGCATACGTCTGTGTGTGCACCGTGCGAGGCTGAGTCATCAGTATCACCCCTTGCCAAGGCATGGAGACTGAAAAAATGAGAAATGCATGTAAAAATACACCCATTGCTAGATCAAAAGGATGTGCCACGGGGAAGCTGCAGCGAGGCGATAGTGATGCTCGTGTTCCTCAAATGGCTTTTGTGCGAGAGGAAATTAAACGGAGAGGGACTGTGCCGTGTGGAGATGCCATTTCCAAGCGGCAGAGAGAAGGGAGAAAGAAGCAATTTTTCATGGGTATGCCTGCTTAAAGGTGTAGGTGTGTCAGATGAAATAACTGGGCAGCAAGTTCAGAGCAAAAAAGAGGGGCCCCATTTTCCCCAGCACTTTGCACCCCTGGCTGCTCTGCCTGCCAGGGCCAACATGGGCACACAAAAGGGCTGCAGAAAGGCACGGATGAAAAGCCTTCGTGGAGCTGTTACTAACCAAGGAACAGTTATTCCTCGTGGCTCAGGAATCCTCCTAATTTTAGGTTGCCAGAAGCTTGTAAGGCCTGCCTGGGGAGGTCTCCCTGTTCTCATGCCAGGCTTACATCTGGCTCCAAGCAGCAGCAGAAACGAGCTCATGATTTGGTTCAGTCCAGACGTCCTTGTGCCTGTTGTTTTGCTGAGCTTTTAAACTAGTCCTCTTTAATATTTTTGGAAGTTTCTGAGGAGGAATTGCTTTAATATAACTGTAATTAAACCCCAGAACTCTTTAAAAGTCTCGTTTAGAAGTAGGTCAGTTTGCACTTACTTGTCTTGAAGGGTTTTTTTTCTTTTTTCATGTCTTAGTTGTAGGCCGACTTACCATCTGCCTTTCCTTGGCAAAGCAAAGAAGTGGAAGATAAAAATTTGTAAGATATAATTGGGCTAATATTAATCATTTATCTCACATGAGGTGAGTCACTGGAAATTATCCATTACTGTATTTCTCAGTTCTCTTCACGGTCTTTTATGGTAGACTTCAAGTTCAGAAAACCTTTTCAATAAAAAAAAATCCCAAATAAAAGACTCGGTCTGCGGAGAGGGTGCTAGGATATTTTAAAGCCATGTGTGGAGAGCTGGGAGTTTCTTGTCGTGCAGTAATTGGGTTTTGCATGGTTGGGAAATCACAGGGTGAGCCCAGGCAGGCTGTGGGATTGGTGCTCACCCCAGGGGTTTGCAGAGCAGGGTGGGCTCTCTTCCCCACTGTCCTCCCAGGCTGGCAGTGAGCAAACAGCAAAACAGTTGTCTATTGTACACAGAGACTTCAACAGATGTGATTATTTATTGTAGCTGTACTGTAACAAGTCTCCACAGCCAATGTGTCAGTTCATAGAGGATGGTTTTCAATCTATACACATAATCAAGTCCACTAACTTCCCCAATTTTGCAAACAGAATTTTTATAAAAAGGCTAAAAAATGGACATCTGCAACATCCCAAAAGTAATTTTGCTTTTGGTCCAGTCACTGAATTACAAGGAAGCAAGGTGCCTTAATTATAAATTTATCTTCGTTTCTCCTTATCCTTCTCTACTGACAATTACTGTTGTGGTGTTCAGCCCTGACATCAAATAAAGCAATTTACAGCAGCACATTTTCTTTTGTCTTCCCGTGGGTTTTGTAGCTGCTTTACACTCACTGCTTTTGGTTGGTTGGTTGTGTGGTTGTTTGGTTGGTGATTAAGACTTAAAAGGGATAGTAAAGTTTACAAGTGTGAACGCTGGTAGCACCCTGTGTGGTGTCGGGCCCACGGAAACAGTTCAGTCTTTTTGTCTCGAGCTCTCCCAGGAGTTTAAGCCTGCTTAATGTTTCTCTAGACCTATTCTTATATTTTGACTAGTTTTATATAGTTCAGAACTGAAGGTTTTAAGTTTTGGGTTGGTTGAAACCCTAATGAAATAATTCATCTTTGACTGATGGTGTAAGGAAACAAGAGAATAAAGAAAATTCAGTGACTTCTTCTATGGTCCACTAAGAGTAGGAGGGGGTATCTGTGCCTTCACCTGAGTCAGAAAACCTGGTAAGGAAACACAAAAATGACTGGAGTCATATAAATAACGGAATGTTACTGTTTTTCAGTGAGAAGTCTTAAAATTGTAGAATGTTTCCTGCTTAGTTTATCTAAATAGATAAAGTATTGGTTGACTTGATAGAAGCTTTCACCCAGAGACAGTGCCAGGTGCTCTGAGACTCTTCAGTACAGCACAGAAAGAAGGGAAAGACCCCAGGGAGGCCTGGTTGAAGTTGAATGTCAGAGCCACCACTTCAAAAACCAACCCCAATCTCCCCATGACATCAGGAAAATAAGCCTTAAGCAAATATATATGCAGCACAGTGCAGATTTTGAAGTCCAGTCAAGGTTCAGATTAGTGAAAAGATGATGTATGTATTATATGAGAGGTCGGATTATGTGACCTTGTGATTCCTTTTTACCTTAAAAGTTATTATTGTGTGCCATTTTGTGTTTTAGATATGGATAACCCACATCTGTTACATGCAATTTATAGTTAACATACTATTTGTCTGGAGAAAAAAATGTCAAAATTGATAAGTGGAATCTAAGTTTTATGTCTTTGTGCCAGATTTCTTTGGGGAAATTTCCCATAGTCTTTTATTGTGAATATTGATACAGGCGCTGTCTTTGGTGATTTGTCTTGCTGCCAGATAAAGTTTGTTGAAAGGAGTGTACTGATTAATGGCAAGGACATTTTAAAATTCTTGGGAGATGGACTAAGATTATTACTTTCCTTCCCTGAGTTTTGCCATGTAATGCCTGTTGTCAGAAGATAAGCACAATGTGACTTAATCAGCACTTGGGGAGAGCCCATTAGTGACAAATCCAGGTACTTACAGGCGATCATGTAGATGACTGAATAAATAGTGTTGTTCTTTCTTTCTTTTCCAGTGTATAGCACAGCTATTGTGGTGTTCAGTTCAGTTGCTGGAAGTAGAATGAGTTTTTGCGAGGTATCGTATGTCAGTAGGAAAGGGAAAAGTGCATAGGAAGCAGATGGTGTAAGCAGGAACAGTAGAGTTTTCAGCAGAAGAAATTAGTTTGGTTAGATGCTCTTAAGATGTTGAAGTCAGGTGGGCACTTAGCAAAGCAAAATAGACATGAATGGGCACATTGAGAAGCGTTTCAGCTTTTAATAAAGGTTTCCTAAGAGTCACAGAGTCAAACTTGAATTTCTTTTGTGTTCTGCAAAGTGATAATTTAAAACATATTACAAAATTAATGTTTTATTAAAATGCAGATAAGGATTATGACTGTCTGAAAGCAATTTAGGGCTGGGCACATTACAGGAATACTGCAAATATTGTAAAATAAACCTAATAGATGCAATGTATCTAGAATTAAAGCTAATCTTAAAATAAATTAAAGATGTTCAGGAATGAAAATGCGCAGTCACTTCACCCAAATAATCTTGACTTTGTTCTGTACTGAGGTCATGTAATAGCTATATAATTACTGTGAGTGAATAATAGGGTTTTATTCTTTTTAATGTCCTGAAACAGATTACATTGGTATTTTAAATTGTTTTCCTCTTAAGTTGTGCCTGAGGGATGAAGATACGGTTAAGACTAGTGCCTGAGGAAGGTTACTACCAGTGCATTTTCACATTTTAGTTCACAAAATGACAAATGACCCTATTTGTGAGTTCTTGAAATATACTGTCTGAACTCTCTATTGTACAGGGAAGATGTGCCACATAGCATGTAGGTAAGTCTTTGCTTTCAGTGCAGGACTCAGACTAGTTCAGGGAAACTAAGTGGCACTTCTGCTGTGAGAGATGTGTAAAGTGTTGAAGAAGTGACTATGGGAATCTCTGAACACGAGAAAAATGTCATAGATAGAATTACCAAGGGAATGGAATGAAAAATAGGTATTTGTCTGAATGTGATATTGACTTGAACCCTGCAATGAGATTATAAAAAAGAAGGGCAGAAAGAAGAGCTACTTCAAGAATTGGCCAGAGAAATTCAGTGATTTGCTTCTACCCTGAATGCAAATGCAGGGAAAGCTGATGCAGAGCGGTGGCTCCCACAGGACTGGGAGTGGTTGCCAAGTGAAGGCAGGGGAGCTCTCCTTGAACACAAGCAGTTTTTTGGGTGGGTGAGGGAGCCTGGGTACCACTATGAGAGCCTTCAGTAAGACAGTACTGGAAAGAAGCCATGGGAAACACCTCCTCAGCTGTAGCTGAGGGGAAATCTTTCTGTAAGGAGACTTTCTCACGTTACTGAGCCTGTGCAAATCCATGTCCCTGGCAGATTCTGAGGTCTGTGAATTGTGTAGTGGCCCAGATACCAGAACATTGGCATATCTGCTATGTAAAATGCGGGTCCAGTGGTATATCCAGAGCCTATCATGTGCCAGGACATAGGAAAAACAAATGTCTCAATACTGGGACTGTTACCTTTTCACTGGAGCTGTTGCTAGAAATAAAGCACCTTTCCTTGGGATGAAAGAGGATTTTGGCTTGGTGTAAGGCTGCTTTAGTGGATTTAGCGGCAGCAAGGCACTTCATAACCCTTCAGTAAGAGCAGAAACAACACAGGATACCGGGTCCACCATATGTTCATGTTTAATAGAAGTTTATAAGTCTGTGAATTTTGCCTACGGGATGTCTGAAGACTCAGGGGTCATGTAAACTGAAACAATGCAAAGTTTATTGTGCATTTAACTTAATTTAAATACCTAGAAACAAGCACAGGGGGATTCTTACCAGTTGCAGTTATTGGTTTTAATAAATACCATTGTAATTGAATGTGATTTAATAAAAACAGTGTATTTCCAGCCTTTTGGAGTGGGCACACAACTCCCCGAAGAGAAGACAACAGAGGGGGGTTAATCAGAATAACTTTTCTTTTAACCCAGCCAGTGTTGCTGAGCTGTTCCAAGGAGCCAGTGGGTGTCCAGTTTCACTCACACCAATGTCAGACTCTGTGTTTAATCTTGGGGAAAAGGTCTGCACTGAGGTGCTGCTTCACTCTGCAGGACCCCTGTGAAATGACCCTTGGGAGGAAGCTACTTTTCGACCAATATTATGGTCTTTGTCCTAGGAGTTATGGGGAATGGCAACTTCCCAGTTGATCCTGTGGGATTTCAGAGCTCGGGAGAAGCTGCCCACGTGGCTGTGTGCCCGTGGCTTTGCCCCGCAGTTCTCTCCTTTCTGTTTTATTCAGCTCAGTGTGGTCTTTGAGCTGCTGTGATCTAATGTGATCTCATCGAACATCATCTTTTTGTATTCAGAATCCCAGTTGATGTTAGTGGCACTATTGATAGTAATTCCAGTAAATCTAAGATTTCTCCCGATATGGATATTTACACACCTAAACACCTGCAGAGACACCATTTCTGTGCAAATCATAGTCACAGTAATTCTGCAGTGTTCAAATACATGCAAAAAATTAACATGGTTAAAAGTTCTCTTCCTGTTAATGGATATAAACCTGGAGATACACGTGTAATTCCTGTGTGTTGTTTTAATAGCAAATTTACTAAAGCCATCACCAGATTCTGCAAGTCTGTGTTGCATTACTTTTATGCAGCTTGTTTTATTGAAAACACCTGTGAGAAACTAACAGTTATCTGGCATGCATTCGATATTCAGCCTCTAAAAAATATTCATTTATTTATGTAGTATTTAGGGATCAGAATAATTGCTTTCAGCATAGTATTGGTGCTGAGAAAACCAGTTTTTGAGGTATCACTCTAAGGTCAGTAATAAATTTTGAGTCCTAGAGTTGCCTCCAGAAGAGCAAAAGGGGTCTGTGACACAGTATTTGAAATATTATTCTGCTTTGGATATTGAGCCAGAATATTTATTTAGCTTAAAATCAAATAGGTGCATCAGAGATGGGTTTTATATTTCGTATTATTAGGTAGACCCTGTAAGCCTGTTACAGAATCACAGCAAGAAATGGGATCCCTATATTTGGGGTAAGGTTAGGAGAGATCTTTTGGCTCTATGGCCATCATGATACTGCCTTTTTCTCAGCTGGAAAGTCCTGTGTTTGGTTTGTAAAGTGTAACGGTAATTTCTTCTTTGATGAGGTCTCCAATTACAGTGATTTTATCTTAAGATGTTTGATTGTGTAATCTTTAGAAAACCATTTAGACATGCTGAAGCATTAGCACCAGGTGTATGGTACCATGAAATCTGTTATAAAACAGCTGTTAGCAATGCATTCGCCAAGTATCTCTAAATAATTGGAAGACCCAGTTAAGAAAATACTTGTTATTTATGCGGCATCAGCTTGGGAGTGCCGCGTGTGGTAGCACAGCAGGAATGGTGTAACCAGCCTGTTGCAGCATCACTGAGTTTAATACTCTCACTGGTAGGAAACTTGGTACTTTGTGATATTTGTAATGCAGTAATTCACTGGATCTGGTGACAATGTTTTTTTGAGTTTGGCTGTCAGTGAGATGGAGACTGTGGAGATGGTATTTCGGCATCACTGGGGCATATGATCCTGCCAGCACAGGTGGCAATCAGTGATGCAACACTATAAGCAATCATATAATGCTAAATCAAATAAAATAATCAAAAACATAACACCAATGCTATAATAATAAATTATGTTATGATGATAGCTATAAGAAATGTGTCTGAGCAACCATTCTCCAGTAAGGTCTGGGATATGCCCATGTGCCATTGTTCTCCACTGCGTGCACTGACAGTGAACAAACAACCTGCCAGCTGCAAAGCTTCTGTAAAAAGCACAAAATTTGATTCAAGACTTGAAAACACCACAAAACATGAATAGGAGAATATTTGATAATACCTTAATAAATGCTGTCCTTTGACAAAGCTCTTACCCCTTAGCTGGCCTCTGAATACTGTATTGTCCTAGAATGAAAGTAAGATTGAAGATAAAAACAAAAAAACAGGCTCTGTTAACACTAAAGGGCCTCTGCAGGTTTCCCTATCTGGGCCAGCCTCTTTGTATTTTCTTCCCTCAATGAGTTCCTGTCGGTTTATATTTCATCAGATGATATATATTTAAGTCCTTACAATGTTCTCCCTCTCATTTCTCTCCTATCATTTATTATTTAACCCTCTAAAGCATTTTATGTCTTGCAAGGTGTCATAGAAAATAAAGTTGATTGGTATAAATATTGCATTAGGAAGTTTTTACATTTGTGACCTGGTTTTTGTTGCTCTACATCATAGGATGCTAAATATTAGTTTAGTTTTAGGGCCTGTGTGTGGTGTAACATTATATACCTGTGTGTGCTTTAATTCAACTATACACATAAATTAAGTTAAAACTCTCAGTGTAATACTGTGTTGGTGTCTGTATACCAGTGAGTGTGCATAGCAAGTTGGGCAGACTTTTTGTTTGCAGATTATTATTTAACATTGCATCAGAAATTCTCCAGAGTGACGACATTTTTAATTCAAAAAGGAAAAAAAGAATCATATAGTTGAAAATGTAGTTTTGCAAAACCCTTGCACCTGGTTTCATAACTTTCTGTGGCAGCCTGTTCTCTATTTATCACTTGGCTTACCTGTTTCAGTTAGTTGAAATAGTAGAAGTAAAGCATGAAATAACCTCAATTTGCATAAAATTTATCCATTTTTTCTGAATGCCAGTTTTTACCAGGTTTGATCCTCAAACTGCTTGATTTATAATGTTTTATTTATGGTGTTTTACTGAGGTGTAGAAACCTGATGGAGGTGTGATTTTTGGTTTTTTCCCTTGAATATGGAAATAACTTCATCAGTCTGACTTTACACCAAGGGTGAGATGACCAGCATCAGTAAGAGAGCAGGTCCTTATGATTGACATTAAACATAGTCTAGACAGACTGTGCTATATGGGGACCTCTGTTATCTGAAGTGCCAGCTAGACAGAACTATGTATTTATAACTGAAAGCATAAAATGGATTATACTGGAAAAATGTAGTGTGTAGGAGAGAGAGTAGAAAGTAAAGATTACTTCAGGTACTTGGAATGAATCTTTCATCAGAGCCCTAGAATGAAAATCCAAAGATTTAAAAGGTAGTGTGGATTGAGGCCAATAACAACAGTTGATCGGTTTTAGTGGTCTTAAATTAATCTTAATGCAGAAAGAGAATTTCCAATAAATTAATCTTAAAGTAGCAAAAAACAACCCAGCACTATGGCTTACTTTATGTAAGATAAATAATAGGAAGGAAAGTATTTTTACTGATAAGATGACAAGTATAGAACAATCCTGAAGATACCTTTAGGCACAGTACTTTTTTTTAGCAGTCTAAATGTTTATGGAAATCACGGGCAGTGGGACTTCCACACTGCTTTATTTTCAGATGAATGACATTTGAGTCATCAAAAGAAGAACATTAAACAAGGGTGTTTTTTTTATAACACTAATTTAAGCTGTTAGGTGGCCTCTTCACCATTCATGGGTGGGTCTGTGGTGGTGTGATTTTTCAGAGTATGTTCTTCATCAGAGGAAAATATTTTAAGTGGAAGTTAAAAAAAATGCCTTTGTCTTATGATTCTTTCTCACAGAACAATGTTTCATAGGTCTTTGTAAGCTTTATCTTCCCTCAAAATTCCCAACTGTGTAACATAGGCACAAGGATTTGGGAGATGGCAGTAGAGGTTGATTTGGACACTTATTTCCTCACTGTCTTCTGCATCAATGAGGAATGGGAGAAGTGGTTGAAAAACAAAAATTTAAGAAAAAAAAAATAAATCTTTCTGATAGTTTTTCCCAAAACCTTTTTTATTTGTTCTCAAAAATGTCTGGCTTTAATCAGGCTGTTTTTACGGTGAACAATCCCAGGTTTTCACAGCAGTGATAGTGAAAGTGTTTTTCTCAGTATTTGGAATAACTGCGAGGGATAGTTCATGGCTCAGAGGTATTGCTGTCAGGTTTATTGCAAACACAGCCAGGAACTGTAAACTGAGGACACCCAGCTCAGTCTTGAAGGTTTTTATGAGGGTAACATGTCTTAGGGAGTTCAGGGAAGTCTTCTCCTCTCCCATATCTCAGAGCTTTCTTTCTGCATGCTTGTTGGGAGACCATTAGCTCTGAAAAACATTGCTGGAAGCACTTACCTCTTATTTTTCCTCCCAGTCTGGGGAGGTTTCATCAAGAAAGCTTTTTCTTCTGTGCAGGTTCTCTTTATGTTATGAATATTTCAGCAGAATCTGTGCAAAAGAAAAGGGCTTTTTAGCTGAAAAGCATTCTTTGCTCTTCTGAACCGCACACCTATTCAGACGTCTTTCTATTGTCTGAGCTGTAATTGTTCAGTGCCGCTGTTGTTTAGGGAGTAGGTTGCACACTCAGCATCCTCAGAGTTGCAGATCTCTCCTTTTCTCCTTTCCACAGCAACTCAACTTTTCTAATGCAGCTGATTTTTGACTACAGCAGAGCCAGTGATTTCAAGGCCTCATTGTCTACAAGATCTCTAGTATGGCAGAGCACATGATTTTGTGGTCATCTTATTTTTGCTAAAATATCCATGTGGTAGCATATGTTTGTGTGTGTTTGTGTAGCTGTGTCTCTAGGGACTGACTCTTAAGGGAAAAGTGTAGAAGAGCCAAAGAGAGAGGCTGAGTATCTGGCATGGTGTCTCTAGAGATTCCCTCCTCTTCTATTAACCTTTCCACCACAACCACTTTTGTATTTCTGTTCTTAATTAGAATTTTGAGTGGAGCTATGGAAGGAGCGTATCTATCCCCCAGTTGATTCCTCCATCTGATTTGGCATCCAGAAATACGTTTCTCAGGAATTAATTATAATTGCTTTTGATGGAAAGCCAACTTTTCTCTTGTGTTAACTGTTAATTCTTAGCTTGTTTAACATGTGATTAAGTAACGATGATAAGCCTGAGTGCAGGCTCTCTGTGTGCTTGTGATTTGCATGGTTGTGTTTTGTGTTCCAGGCTCAGTGTGGCTTGGTGGCTGTGGCACGTTAGTGGCCAGCATGGAGACGCGTGTTTCGGATGGGCGAAGACAAGACTGTATGGGAGAGGGTATTAGAGCTGGAGAAGCTGATGAATGAAAGGTCAAAACTACTGTTTTTAGGACTGCCTGGCTCATTTTCAGTTAACTCCATAGTATGCCTCTCCCCAGCCGAGTTTAGGTTTGAAAAGTTTAATGCTGTGGTCCCTTCTTGACAGCTACACGTGGCTGATGTGGCAACATGAGCACCTCGTTTCTTGTGTGATTTCTCTGTCCTAGGGACAATGAATAGCACCCAACTCCTGGGTTGGAGAAGCCTTTGGCTGTAGCCTCTGCTTCAGGGACTCATCATGACAGGCTCCCAGAGCTGTGGGTTTTTTGTTTTCCTGCTTTTTCCTATATATATTTTTAGACTGCCTGCTATTCCAGTTTCTGAGAGTAACACTGCATGCTTGTAACTATGTTTTTATTTCCCCTCCTCCTCATGACAGCCAAAGATATCATACAGGTTCTTCAAGACAGGTTAAAACATCTTTTAGACACTTTATAACTAGGCTGCTGGAATTATTTGTGACTGTCAGTGAAAAGCCTTTACTGGGTTATTTTATTCTGAAAACTGGCTTTGTAAAAGGAGACTTGTAGCTGTCCAAGCACATTTCTTTGTCAAAATCACTGAGCTTAAGGTGGGGAAGTGCTTATCCTCCTGCCAGCCTTAAACCCCATCTCAGTGCCAATCAATATGAGGATTGTTTTCAGTTGAGACAGACAGTTTGACAAAGTAGTGATGGTTGTGAGTAAAGACAGAGGCTTTTCTCTAGCTCAGTCAGTGGAGCTTGCATATAAGCTTTACATCAGAGAAGTAGGTTCCCCCCACCAACCTGATCACAATTGGGCAAAAAGTAGGTAGAAGATGTCCTGTTTATGTCAAGCACTCATTTGTGCTATTAATTTAGGTGACAGGATTTCTAGAGACACCTTGTGGTGCAGCATGAAATGTGGGAGTCCCAGAAATGCCATGTGGATAAGTGCTTTGTGCATGTATGAGTGGCATCTCATACATGGATCTCTCAGGAGGAGATGCTCCTGGGGGGCAGGTGTTGAGGGGGGAATGCTGCACATCTGTCTCTGACAGGGGAGTGTTTCCAAAAGCTCCAGTGCAACTGGACTGCTGCAATTCCACCAGGGCTTGGAGAGGGGCAGTGAGGGGTTGGGGGATTGTCACTTTGACTACCATCTTTTTCAGTCCAACGTGATGTCTTTTCAGCTGGGCATGAACCTGTCCTGTTTTATCTCCCGGACACTAACAAGCCAAAGGAAGAGTACAAAGCTAGTACATAAAGAAAATATTGAAATGAGTAGGGAAATAAAAGAGGTTTTCAGAGTTATTGAGCAACTTCCAGGGAAGCCATGAACTTAAGAATGCTTTCAGTTTGCATTCCATGATCAGCCATGCCAAAAAGGATTAAAATTATGGATGCTGAATAAAATAAGTATTCTTAATAATTATTAATTCTCTAAACTTCATCTTCTCACTGGGAAGTATTGTCTAGAGTGCCTGGGATCATCCTCAACTTCAGTCCTGACCTGAGACCTCCTGAACTCAAGATAGAGATACAGGTGGCAAGTTTTTTTGTCTCATGTTGCTATGGGTTTGTGCCTAGGTTTTACTGAAAGAGAATGACCTGGGTTTTTTTTATCAACTTTTAACCTATCCAGGCAAGAAGTGTGCTCTTGGCAGAAGAGGTGAGGCCTGGGAATGGTGAGCTGTGCAGTGCTACCAGCCACAGCAGGTGATGAGATTGCCAGGAGTGTTGTGGGTACTTTGAGTCCAGCTGAAAATGCGAGCTAAGATCTGGTAATATTAGATAATGTATGAAAATAGCCATATTCCATGAGACCAAACTCAAGAGATGTTTTACTGTGGCTGGTAGCAGATACATAGGCAGGAATCCATGTACAGGACACTAGTCATCTTAAGTCTGTCCTAGCTATAAAGAGTGAGACAAGGACCACACTGCAGGAGGAAGGTTTATGATAGTGCAGATATTTGTGCTTTTCCAGTAATGTTTGAGAGATGGTTAGAAGGCCATGAAAAATTACTGGAACCAGGATGTGACTAATTGCTAAATCCCATTTAACAGAAGTGGATTGATTTTTATGATCAGCAACCTGAACTAACTAAGTGTTTGCATAACTTTGCAGAGTATCTTCAAGGCACTGAGAAAGAGAATTGAAAACATCCTTTTTTGTTCCCAGTTTAGGCGTTTGACATTTTTATCTGCATGCAGCAGGTTAGCAGGGGAAGGGCTGTGCAGGGCAGCACTTGCTTCGTTCTGCCTGTGCTGGGGACAGCATCCCTGTTGCACCCTCGGGGCCCCTCAAATATCGACTCTCCTGGCAATTGCTGTATCTGCTGTGCACACTCTGTTAGGTGCCTCATTTGCACGTGTGCTGCTGGTTTATTTATTGTGGTGTAATTGCTTGCTGTGTTTGTACTGTTTTTCAAAGCTCTCATAAATGATCCCACTCCACTCAGTCTGCCACAGTAAATACCTATTCCAGTGTATTGTCTCTCACCTTGAATGTTCTCTCTCTCACACCAAAGCAATTTGATTCCTGGCTCTGCTTTTCTTGATAATCTTAACCACTTCAGCCCAGTGAGCCTTTCCCCTTTGGGAAGCCTCTCCTTTTTTGTGCTTATCTGTGTTTTACCCAGTGCCTAGTGTCTCTTTACTCCCAAAGAGAAAAACCTTCTTGTCTCTCTGCCAATTCTGCCTCTCTTTTTTTCAGTTTTATTCCTTAAAAAAACCTAAAACATTTAAATGGTCTATGTTCCCTGTTCCTCTCCATCCGGTGCAAAAGAGACATGATGAAGGAACCCCACATGTAAAACCGTATTTTGAGAGTTACAGTGCTGAGAGCACTGCTGATTCTGTTTTAATCATAATTGTAGGTGTGTCACATCCTGTCTCTTCTGGCTGACCAGCCTTTGGTCCCACAGCTTTCTTCTGACATCTAACCTGGGAAATCTCTGTTACTTTTTTCTTCTCCTCGCCCATCATGTCTCTCTTTCCTGTCTGGTTCCTGCTGTGGTGACATGCTTTACTTCACCACTCTTATACTGGGGTGAGTTTCATTTTTAATTATATATCTAGCACATCCCTTCAAGTCCCTCAAATAGGCGAGGGGTTTTCTTAGCTTCTTCTGTCTCTTCCTTGTCACTGAAGGTTCTAGTCAGGTCACTAATAACTCTTCCCTTCATCCCTCATCTCAAGTAACCTCCTGCCAATCTACCCAACACGTCCATCTCTTCCTGTTTGGACTTCGGAGTCTGCTGTTCTCCTGGTTTACAGCTTACTTTTCCAACTCCCTTCATCATTCACTATTGCTAACAGCCTGCCGTAATACCCGCTGGCATTCTAAATATTCTCCTTTTCTAAAAGTATTTTTTAAAAAATGTTTTTGCTTTTATGTGCTCTCCCTCCAACTATCTTAGCTGCAGCTGTCATTTCTATAAGTGACTCCAAAGATCCTTTCAAAGCGCACAGGGTCCAGGGCTTGGTGCATCACAGCCTGGCCCCTGTTATTTGCTTTTTTTAATTGCAAGTAGTGGGCAAGGTACATAGATGTTTTTATCAGTGTAGGTACAAAATTTTGCAGAAGGCAGAAGTGTGATCTTTTATTTATTTTTTTTTTCCTGAGGCACACTTTATGTGAACAGAAAGGCGGGGCAGGGGAGAAGATCTGTCTAATTTACCACTAGGTAGCTGAGTTACAGTGTGCTGTAGTGATGGTTCTGTCTGAAACAGTTTAATAACATGATAAAAGGCATTTCTGTTCTAAATGTCTGTCGGTGATAAGGAGATTGTTTCTCTCAAGTTAATAAATTTTAATTAAAACTGCATAGAGTGATGTAAAAATGGTGTTTTACTCATAGTCATTGTCAGCTCGAAGTCAAAGAGAGAAATTTAGCTGGTTGAGAAGGGATGGAATTTTTCTTTTGAGTCTCCAAATTCATTACAGAAAAATTGAACTGAGACCTTTGGTGGAGGCTGATATGATGCAATAAGGAATTGCAGTAAAATTAAGAAAAGTCCAACTTTAATTCAGCATCCTCCAGATAGGAGATGCTTTTTATTGGCTCTTTCCTTTGGGAATGTGCTCATTACAGTAACCATCAAAATAGGATTCCTTCATCTGGAGGCGCTCCTTATGTTTCCTATCTGGCTGTTTGGGGAATGAGATCTTTAATTAGTTCCGGATATAAAATATTACACAGAATTTCCCTCCAACTCTTCCTTTGTTGCTGGGGTCAGTAAGTACAGCTTTGTTGTAATTGTGGTTGTAATGGTGTTGTCCTTGTCTAATCATAACACTCCCTTTCCCCTATAAACTGTCAGGATGTATTTTTCTATTCTGTAAATAGCATAGAAATTGTATCCCAAGGTTGATAGTAAATATGTCCACTCAAAACGGGGATCTGGTTGACACATATATAATGATATGACTAGTGGAGAAGTTTTATAGCTGTCCTTAGAGGAGACTTTTGAAACCAGAGGGTGAGATCTGGATTTTTTTCAGAGGCATGAGAGATTCAGCATTGATGTGAATGGCGTTGTGATTTCATGCAACATTTGCTTAGAGGTTATTGCTGTGGTCTTAATGGAAAATGAGGTAAATAGACTTCTCAGGACTGGTACGTGTTACGCCTCTGTGAGTGTAGTAAGTGCAGATGAAAGCAAATCAAAGTCATTGCTTCTTATAGCCTGGCAGAGCTTAAGCTAGAAGGGATAGGGAGAGAATATACTGTACCTTGTTTAACCCAGCTGAAATAGAAGATGTGGAAGGATGCCTTTTCTCTTTGAGAGATTCTGGTGCTCCTTTTCCCAAACTGCAGGCACACATGATCCTCAGAGGACCAGCTGAGGAAGATGCACTGGGAGGGCACAGCTCTTCCTCATGGCCAAGGAGCAGTGACCATGGGTGCTTTGGGACAGAAATCCCTTTTTTATCTCTTTCATGCGAGATCCACGATGGACAATCCTCATTCTTCCCGCTTTTGACTTGTTCCTCCTTCAATCCCTAGTGACCTTTATTTACTGTTCTTCATGCTACCTCACTTAACCCTATTTTCTTCCTTGGCATGCCTTCAACTTTCAGTTCTGCCTTTGTGTCCCTGCACAGGGAAAACCTCACAATTCTCCAAGCATATCTGCTGCTGCCAGGCGCCCCTTCGCCTTTTCTCTCCTACCCAAGCTCCTTATTCCTCCTCTGTATTCTGGCTGCCTTCATCTTCCCACTGCCAACTCTCTCTTTCAGAGTTTTTGCCCTCTCTGCTCCACTGAGATTGCAGTTGACTAAACCCACAAATTATCACCTCCTGGCCAAATCCCAAAGCGCCATGCCTGTCCTTGGCCTTGACTTGTTTTCATATTCACTGCAGTTGACCCCTCTATCCCCTTCAATTCACTCTTTTCTCAATAGCTCTTGGCAGCTACAATTACTTCGAAGAATGGCTGGTGTCTCTTATCTCTGAAGTGTGTTGTTCAGCGACTGCCTTGGCAGCTGCATCTTCTACATATCCCCCTCATCTTAGCATTTAGCAAGACTGCAGCCTCAGTTGCTTTCCTTCTCTCTTCCTGGTCCCAATCACTTAGAAATTTCACGTTTTTTATTGCACCAGCTTCCTCCTCCATGCTGGCTGATTAGAAGTAATACCCTTTAACGCAGAAATTTCCATTCCAGTTGGAATGAAAATTGCTGTCTATTCCCAGACACCCCCTGCTAGTTCATTTGCAAGTTGCTGCAATCAGCTTGTGCATTATCCCTTCATGAAATTCCTATTTCTTTCATCACGGGGGTGTGGGGGAGGAAGCAAAACCCGACTCTTTTTCTTTGACTGAGAATAAATAGGTCATTAAGGGTTACTGTAGGATTTTCCTTCTGCAGCACTTCCAGATGCCTTTGTGTATCTCCACCCTCAGTGCTGGATTGGCCCAATGTTCTCTGGAGTTGACGTAGAATGTCTTTTGTCCTTTCACTTGGTTTCTGATTACTTTGGTCACACAAAATGCTGCTTGAAAATCAGTAACAGGGCACAGAGGCGGGGTTATATTCTAGAGGGTTCATTCGGGTTATATACAGCCTCTGCTTGCGAAGTCTTACAATAGAGAATTCAGAAAAAAGATAAGTACAAAGCAAGATGGACAGCTAGTTTGTGCAAGAGGAAAGGCAAAGATAAACAAAATTGCTAATGAGATATAGTATTGAGGTGGAACACTTCAAGAAATGTCATCACACCACGTGTAGGGTTAATCTGTGTACATGAAATGTTGCTGGTGTAAAAATTGGTGTAAAAGATGACAGCACTGAGTCTATGAGCTGTGTCCCTGCTCTGTTTTCAGGAGCCCTCAATGTTCAGAGAATGGGATCATCTGAAGTTCTTTAATACTTGATTTTGCTAAGGGTTCACCTCCATGGTGTTACTTACAGACTTCCAGCAATTCTCAGAATTCTAATCATTTTACTACTGCGGTAACAATGCATATTGTAGAGATTGTTGGATAATAATGACAATAAAAAGTAATTTCAGCATTGTATTCAGTTTATGAATGGCTGTAACGTAGTAGCTTAATATTGCTTCTCTGCTGGAAACCATGTAAATGCCTGATTATGTACACCTATTAAAAACCCCCGGAATTATTTATAGCAGAAATAAAAACAAAGCATCTGTTTGTCACTGGGGAAAACACTCCCTGCACTGTTCTATAATAGGCCATCCATGTATTGAGATTTCTGCACTCCCCAGTCCTTTAATCACCTGAGTTAATAGCCTGCACCATTAGACTGCACGAGCTCGAGGGAGGCTTCCCCTCCGCAGAGCAGTGCTGTGCGGTGAGCCGTGTTTGCCCACTTCTGTAAAACTTGATCCAGTTTTGCCCATTGAGCAGCTGAACATGTGTTGTAGTAAATTTGCACAGTCAATCGGTTAAACTGAAGATGCACTGGTTAATAACGTGGGAATTTATATGGTTCTTATGTTCAGTCGGGATGTCAGTGCCAAAGTTAGTAATGTGTGTGCGTGTTTGTTTTGCCTTTTTTTAGTCTTGTTTTGTCTGGCTGTTGTAAGAATTAGCAGATGTTTCATTTGATTGATGATGCTGGATGTCATGTCTTGGAACTGGTGTTTTAATTAGGTGGCACCAGATGCTTGTTTGGTAGTGAGTAGAGGCATGCTCATGCTGGGAATGCCAATGTCGTTGCAATACCATTGCTGCTTCCCCTCTCGTTTTGTCCTCAAAGTGGTGCCTTCTGCAGTGAACATCCACAGTCTCTTCTCATTATCAGCTTCTGTTTTACTTCCAGGTTGTGCCTTCAGGTCACTTGCAAGGAACAATCCGTCAGAGCTTGGTTTGCATGCCCCAGTGCATTGTTTAAAACTTACTGACCAGCCAGACTATTGCTTTCATGTCTTCCCAGGATCTTTTCTGGCAGCCTCCAGCATCAGAAACCTTGATACCACAGCTCCTCTTGGCATTACAAACTGAGATTAAAGGAATGTCTGCTGCCTTTCGGTGGCATGGCCACAGTTCCAGTTAACAGAGATCCTTTCAGCCAGCTTGTTCCTGCAACAGCAGCTATTCAGACATAAGCTTTTGAGTGTCACTTTGGGCATACAGGCAGTGGGTGACATAGTCTTGAGGTAGGATTAATTGTGGCCATGACACATCCAGATACGAGGAGACAGCAGCAGTAATTCCAGCATACTGTGTATCTTATAAATGGCTGTAATATAAAGTTTAATATTCTGCTCAGCTGGGAGCCATATAGATACCTGATTGTTGTTCTGTGTGGAAATGGCACCTCTACATAGCAAAACACTCCCTGGTTCTGTTTGGGGAGATGTCACACTATATTAGGAACAGCGATAAGCGCAGCACTGACTCCATTAGCTTCATTGTCCAAGAGAGCAAAGCTTACTACTCTTTATCTTCTTTTATAGACATGTTTGAGAAGGTCTGAGAGGTAAAACTCTCATTGGTCATTAAAGCAACACATCACCATCATTGATTAAGTGTAACATCACTCCTTGACTGTTTTACTAAACACCACCTGCTAACATTGTTGTCCTTTACCAAGGACTATTTGGATTCTTTTGGATTCTTTCTCATGCTTTCTCAGGCCAGACTGAGAAGCCTGTGTGACTTAGTTTCACACAGGCTCTGTTCCCTGCTTGCTTTTTGCATTTAACATCCATAGAGAAGACTCAACAGCAAACCAGAGAAGAACAGGTTTGCTGCTCACTTTCTTTCAAAAAGCAAGAGCAGCCCATATTTCTTGTCCCTGACTGCCTCTAGACATTCCTTGAAATGTTGCAGCCTCATTAGATACTTTTTCCAAGTTTGGACTGCCGCTGGGAGTGTTTGGGGAGATGCCTGGCGCTCATTCACACAGCAGTGTGGCTGTGCTGCTGCTGGGCAGCTTTTGGCACAGGCAGCCTGGTGCTGTCCAGCTAGCCTGCTCCTGGCCTGACTGGCACTGTATCAGTCTGTCAGTACCAGGGATTCACCTGGAATTAAAGACATCTGGGTAGGTCAGCACCATTTGCAGTTCACACTCCTGGAGTATGAAGTTAGGAGTGTGCTCCACTCAGGCATTTTGGCTATGGAGCTTTCCAGCCTAGTCCCTGGTATGATGGTTTTGAATGACAAATTTACCTCTTGTTCGCCTTCAGGATCTCAGCAAATTGGTGTTTAAGTTTACTTAGTATCACTGGTGCAAACATTTAATAGTTTAGAGTAAGTATGAAGTGATTCATCTATTTTGAGAGGTTGAATGCCTGACCACAGTATGTTTTCTTACATTTTACAATTTAATAGTAGCCTGAGGTGCTGTATTAATTTTACTTTACTGCTCCAAGAGGCAGTTTGGTTCTCTCTTGCTTTGGCTTAGCAGTGCTCTGTGAGATTGTGATGACTGCTTGGTAGCTGGAGCTTTACTCTTTCCCTTCTGTTGTATTTCTGGGTGATGCTGGGCTTATCCCTCCGTTAAATAGGTGCAGAAGCAACTGGCTACTGGTAGTTTATTGATGTTTGTCAAGAGCTCCTGAAGTGATGTTGTATAAAGTCTGACTATTTTTTAAAGAGTGCCATCCTTCAAAAATTCCTGTACAGTGGGTCTTGAGGGGGAGAATTTGATTGCAAACCATCACAATTAAAAGTGAAAATAAAGAATGACTGACTGCTCAAAGCTGCTTTATATGTTTTCTTCCCACTGGCCCTGTTACCCTGTACCCTCCCAGGGTAAAGACAAGTATAATTCCATCCTGTAGCAGTAAAAGCAAATAAAACCAAAGGTAGTATTTTTTTTTTTTTATTGGGGTTTTGGTGCTCACCACAGTATGTTTATAAGGTAAACTCAAGTTCAGTGTAGCAGACTTAGCTGTTCAAGAATCAAGTTTTGACCTGCACTTTCCCAAGAAAGCTTTCCTGAAGAAACCAGTACCTATCAAGCGTGCTGTCAGAGTTTTACTGCTCAGTGCTGGACAAGTGGACATGTTGCATTTCAATTAAGAATGGAAGATAAATGGATGGCAGTAAATGGAGGTCATGGGTTAGAAGCATTTAATGGAAGAAATGGAAATGAAAATTGGAAAACAATCTAAGGGATCTTGAGAAGATAAGAGCAAAGGAAACTCAATTAGAGGGAGCCATGCTTCCGCTCTTGGATCAGGGATAATTTCCTGGGTTTTGTTTGATAGGGTTTATTGCTTTCACAGTCAGCAAAGTTGCATTATAAATAAATAATTACATTCTGTTTTATGATTTGCTCAAACTGATGCATTTCAAACAGTGAAAATATAATCTCCATTTCAGAACGGTGTATAAATAGACAAATAGACTTTTCATAAGTGCAGCCTATCAATTAGCCCTAGGCGAAGCCCACACTGGTATTGCTGAGTGTTTAAGAACTTAAAGCATAAAATACAAGTATATTTATAAAAGCTGAAATACTCACAAATCAGATTGAAATGCTAACTGTTTATGAAAGCTTACAATGATAGATTTAACTGCATACAATGATAGATTTGCAAGGCAATCCATGCATAGAAAGCATCCTATGCATTTATGTCTGGCCATTTACAGAAAATAAAATAAATCACCTTTCCTTTTCCCCTCTTTCTTTTGAAATATATGTGTCTGTGAGTTGTATGTATATGTTTTTATACGTGTATCATACCTGTCTGTACGTATATACAACATTTCATCATGATGATTATGTGTGATAAAGTGGTAGAAGTCACTGTGGTGCATAATGAGCACGTTAAGTGTTGTGTCCACAGCAAAGCCCTTATTTTCTGTGTCTTATTTCATTAGGGCTCATGCTTGTGGTTTCCCTCAAGGGATCACACAGCGTATATTGGTACTGCAACATTTCATTATTTACTTTATCAGGACTCTCACTTTCCCTGTCTCTTTAGGGAGCTTAGTTTGTCTCATCATAAAACACTTCAAAATTGAGCTGCTGCAGTTTATGTGCTTGTGCATATACACCACCTGGGGAAGGCAATACTTACTCCTACAGACTGCATCTGAGCCTTGCCCTCAATAGCAAGGGAGCATCAGGGTGGATGCTGAAGTCTCGGCACCCCTTTAGTGCCAGGCTGCCCATTTTGCTGCCCAGCGATGTCAGTAGAGCCAGAACATCTCCTGGAACCGTGAACAGGTAAAGCTGGTAAGGAGCACCATGACTTTGGAAGACTCCAGTGGGATAAGGGCTGACCTTCATGTCTTACGTGAAAGGTTATACTTTGGAGTGCATCAGCCAGAGCACATTTATTTGCTTCTCTCTCTTCAAAGCCAAAAGGAAGCACCCACAGAGACACTGGCACTATTCCCAGTAATCACGATAGAGTTGTCTGAGTCAAGGCTTTTATAGTATGGCTCTCATTTGCCACAGTCCCTTGGTATCTCAGCTTTCTTCTCCCTTCTGTTCTCTTGTCCGAAGAAGAATGTCCTACCTGTGGAAGATTCTTGAAGATAAATACAAGAGTAGTGCTTCCCCAAGATTAAAAACACTTCTGCTTTTCTCCAGTATACTCCAGCATATTCCCATATACTCTTTGAACCTTGGATTTATTATCACACAGAGTGTGGAGAGTGAAACAGAAGTGTAATTATGCTCTGCTTGTGCAGGGTCTGTGCTGGGTTTGATGTTATAACCCCAGCTCTATTTCCTGTATGAAAGGTAGAAAATTAAACTTCTGACTATCTCAATGATCATGTGCAGTTTTTTCTGTGGAAGTACTGTGAGGTTGCTCAAGGGGATTTGGAAAAAAAAATCCAGCATGGAAATGAGTCCTAGTTATTTCACTTTTTGCAGTCACAGATAGGGCTGAAGGTGAGGTGCCTTCCATACAAAGCTTGTAGCTGTCTCTAAGACTTTACTATTAGAAAGATGCTTAGAAGCATCTGAGGTTGCACTTGGCAGTCTTTGTGGATATTTGTTCCATATGAAGAGAGAGTCAACTTAATTGTGAGAAATCTTTGAAGACTGATGGGAGTTTTTGGTGAAAGGTGTATGATGGCAGGGTAGTTACTGGGAAATCAGAAGAGAAGCTTCAAGAGAGTTCCGGGGACATCATGCCGTCCTCACACAAAATAAGAACATTAAAAAAAAAACCAACAAAACAAACCCCACAGACTTTAAAGGAAGGTGGGTTTTGATGTAAATTGGTGGGTATCAGCTTTTCAGCTATCAGTTACCAGCTATCCACAGAGGATTGTGGTCTTACTTGGTTAAATCCAGAATGGCAGTGGGAGTGAAGACATGATGCTAGTGTGGTTTCCCTGCAGAGTTTCAGCATCTATGCACAAAGGTGTCTCATGGGGACTGCTTTGTGGAGGTTAATTTCCCATTAGTGAAGTAGGTATGGGGTGTTAGAACCATTTTTGTTCTTAGAAGCGCTACCAGAGATAGTCTTGTGTATGTTCAACAAGGAAAACAGATCTCCTGTCTTTTCTGAAGCAAACAAAAGGAATGCTCCTAATCTTCTCAGTGTTGGCAGGTGATCTCAACAAAACTTTGGCCTCCAGACAATGGTCTTGATTTTTTTTTTTTCCATTGCAGTCACTGAAACTTCTGCCCAGGGCAGAAGCAGGAGCTTGAGGTGTTTTTACACTCTCTAGATAAGAAGGATGAAAGGTGGTGAGTCTCTTGCTCAGCCTCTCCAGAGAAGAGAGGATAGAGTACACCTAAAAGCATGCTTAAGAGAAACTGAAATGCTTTGCTTCCAGGCAATTTAAAGAGGAAGTACTGATCCAAAACAAGTCACTTTTTTTTTTTTTTTGACATGCTTACCCTGGAATACCTTGGCGCTTGGTACACAAAACTAATGTGATACAGAGGAAAAACTTTCTTTTTATGGACCTGAGAAAAGTCCTGAAAATATGTCTAAGTAAAACTTCAGGTTTCAGTGCATCCATTCTGCATTTCATGGTGAAATGCAAAGTCTCTCTTTGCAGAACAGATACATTCTTCTACAATATTGATGAGGTATATACTGCCCTTACCACTGGAAATTTCACTCAGAAAAACAGAGACAGTTGATTGTTCTCACAAAGCCACAAAGTTGCCTGTCTGAAAGCATCTCCTGAGACCCAGCTGTTTACTGTCTGCCATCCCTGCAGTGCCTCCCACCCAGTGCTCTGCCCGGACAGAAGCAGTGGGCATTGCTCCAGGCTCACCAGTGGTCACATCCAGCACTTGTGCTGCTTCTGATGCACAGCTCTAGAACAGGCTCTGCAGTTTCGTCCATGCCCTCATACGTGGAGCAAGAAGAGAAGACACTGGGAGCTTCTTTTTTTCATTAAATGTGTTTTCTCCCCATTGTGGTGTTGGCAATGAAGCTGTTGGGACAGCATAAAATTACCATGGGAGAGGACCCAGGCATGTTGGGAGCACTGCAGCAGCCCAGCATCACCCAGTGAACTTCTGCTTTACCAAGCTCTTTGGAGAAAACAGCTGGACAGTGTTCACAGATCTGTAGTGCTTAAAACCAGAAAAAAACACATAATTTGATCTCATCCCTTTTATATCTCTGTCTGTTGTATATTACTTTTATATCTTAACTAAATGATCCTTCTCTAACTAAACCATAGCATACATTTGCCACGAAATGTTTCTTCCTCAACAGTTTGTAGCTCTCATTTGCAGATGTCTGAGATTATTCTAGGAATTAATCATCTGCTTAAAAAAAAAAATAAAATAATAAAGAGTATCAAGCTGATTGCTAATTTTATTTTTCCTGGCTTCAGTTTCCAATCATTAGATGTTGCTCCACCTTATTTTGTTAGATTAAAGAGCCCTTTGCTTCCCAGTAATATTTCCCCATGAACCTTACATGGATTTTTCTAATCAAGTTGCCTCTTCATCTTCTTTTTAATAAGCTTAGCAGATTGAAATCTTAAACTCCCTTACTGTAAATCATTGTCTCTGCTTCTCAGACTGTTTTTGGAGCCTTTCTTTGTTCACCTTCTCCAATTTTTTTGACATGCTTTATAAAACAGACTCCAGAGTCATGCATGGTATGTCTAAGAAGAGGAAACATGGACAAGTTAAACGATGCTCCTGTGCTGGCTTTGTGCATCACACTCCTCTTTCCTGCTGTGTTCATGTTCAGGGGCAGCATGGCTATTGAGCCATTTCAGAGGTACTCTTTCTCTTCTTCTTGACTGCTCCTCTAGGTTAATATTTTGATAGAGAGATAAAGGCAGATTCCAGGGTAATGTTACTACTTTTTTCCTAGGGTTGCTCATTTGCTGTGGGCCAAAAGAAACAAGCAAGAGGGACAGAGCTGGGGAGTGAGTGGGAAGACGACACTTTTTCCAGTAAAATGTAAATACTGTGTTTTCAGTATGATGTGTATAACTGAAAAGGGAAAGACATTCCTAGCTGGAATACCCCAGTACATCCTTGTTTGCTCTGGCCAACCATCCTGGGCCAGCCCTGCTCAGTATGCAGGATCACTTGTTCTCCAGGGCAGCCTTCCCCAGCAGCCAGGCTCACCTGCAGAGCTGCCTCTGCTTCCCTCCACCTCCCTCACCACTGGTACTAAACACCTGAAGCAGACTGGCACAGATTTTGCAGAAGGGCTCCCAAAGCAATGTCTTGTACTGTAGGGAGTACAAAAGATGCAGATCTTTGTGTAAAGGGAAAGGACTCTGCACAGAAGTCCCTTGACAGGACTTTTATCAGAATCCTTTTGAGCATCCTTTGCCTTTTTTCTCCATCTTTGCTTTCTGCTTCAGCTTTGCTGCACTTATGATCTTATTTCTAAAATAACCAGCAGCAAACCCTTCTTTTTAAAATAGCTTCCTAGTCCTCCAGGCAGAGGACACATGGGTTGGACTTTGATCTCTTTATTAATCTACTAAAGAGGATGTGTGAAAAATCTAGGTTACTCTGGGTGTTAGCCAGACCCTTTGAGAAAAAATGCCTCCATTCAAACAGATTATTATTGAGAGTTAACAGCTTTCATCCTTGGTGAAGATTTCTGCTGGTACCATTCCCACATTTGGTTTGGTTGGGAAGGCTGCAGAGGTGGGCACAAGGCATGCAAGTGTTTTGAAATCCCAGAAGTGCTCAGAAAATAAGGCAGAACTTGTCATTTGCTGTAAGAACAAACAGATCCAGGGGCAAAAAATACATACAGAGAGCCTATAATAATGAAGAGAGTTCCCAGTTTGTAATTCATGCGTGGCTAGAAACGCAGTACCCACAAGTGCTTTAAAAAAAAGACAAAAAAAAAAAAAAAAAAAAAGCATAATCAGTAGAGTTAAATTATGCCATCAGCTGTTGTTCCTCAGTGAGTTACATTAAGAATGTATTCCCACAGTAGATCTTCAGCAAGATTTTGTGAAAGTTTGAGGTATCTGAATTTTTCACCTGCCACAGCCACAAAATTGTGCTTTTCGTTTGTTTTTCTCTCTGCTTTGGCCGAAAAGTTGAGCCTGTGCATATCCAGGGAATAGCACCAAGTTCACTCAGTACATAGTCATTGTATTTTGTTGTGCCTCTGAGACCAAAGAAAAAGGTGGATCTGCTACCACTAAAGGGATGCCAGTAGCAGCCCAGATTCCTAAAGTTGAGCAACATGGCTCAAGCCATGCAGGGTAGCAACAAATCCCTCTTGTCTCAGAGCAGCATCACGGTTTGCCCCGTTGTTCTCAAGCACTTGGTGTGAGTAGGGAATGGAACGTGGCAGCGGTTTAGTCTTCAGTGGGGTTTCATGACTCCTCTCAGCCTGGTTTTACTGCTGAGTTTTATTGTATTGTCTGGCAGTGATGGAGTGTGTTAAGCTTTGACAGAGGATATTCATAAATTAGAGGTTTCTTTCCCGTATTTTTGCTCTTGAAGGCAGGTTGTTGCTTCCGGAGTTGTCCATTCTGTAATTTATCCATATAAGATTTTTTTCCCCTATCTATCTAGCAAAAGATATTAAAGAAAGATGAATATGGATATTTCTTTAAATAAGTACAGGGATGTGATGGAAGACACAAAAATGGTAATAAAGCCTAGTCAGGTAAAAATGTTGGCACATCTTATTTCATTTAATTCGTAAGTGGAAGAAGATAGAGAATTTATTTGACTAAGGCTCTGGTTCAGTGTCTTGATGATATGTTTGGAAAATTGCTCTGAAATTGATGTGTAAGTGACCTTGAAGATGTCGTATTTAAGTGATAGCTCATTTTGATGTGAAGTTGTAAGCCTCCCCCCGGCCTCAAATAAAGCAAGCAAAGGAACTCAGCATTGAATTCAAGTCATTTCAAGGTAAAGAGGGAAGAAACTCTCCTCAAAACTCAAAATATAAATAGCCTGGAAGGTCAGGCACTAATTTGAGATGTCCTCTGTTTCAGTGTCATTAGGATGCTGCTTCACTGGGAAGTTTGCCCTCGTGGCAGGAGTCCCCCAACCCTGGTGTCAGGCTTGGGACTGAGGAGATGTGGTCTGACTCCGGAGAAAACTCAGTCCTTATGTTGGGTGGCACTGCCAATTCAATATGCAGCAGTCACCCTTGGAATTACATCATTCCTCTGTGTGTGTATAAATGTATACAAATGACATTCATCAATATTAATGTATTCATATGTGATTATTAAAAAATTAAAATAAGTTTTAAAAAAATTATTTTTGTTTGAGAGGGCGGTAGCCAGACCTGAACTTGACAGTTGTCTTTAGTTTGTTGAACTTCCCCTCTGCCCATAGTAAATTAGGTTACTTTTATGTTTTGCAGCCTGGGGCAGGGCTGGCCAGGATTCCTCAGTCAGGACACCCTTCCCAGCCTGGTGCCGAGGTCATGCCAGTGTAGGCTGTGCTGATGGGCTGTACCTGATTTAATGGCCCTGGCAGAGCACAAGTGCAGCTGCACTTTGCATTTATGCCACACGAGTATCCCTGACTTTGTCTAGGCTGTTGGCTGGCCCAACACGTCAGAGGAATCACAGAATCACTAAGGCTGGAAAAGACAATCAGCTTCAGCCATTAAAAATTGCAAGTTTCCATATGTACCTGAGCTGGATTTCAACCCAGCTGGCCATGTTTGATCTAAAGCATTGCCTGGTGGTGGTTTCCTCTGTGAACAAGAGTGGTTTACAGCCCCTCTGTGCACTGATGCTCACAGCAGCAGCAGTGCTCCTTCCTTTGGGAAGAGCCAACAACTTGAACTTGCTTCGGAAACACATGGTGGCATGTTGTGTCCAGCCAGAGTTGTAAACTGTACATGATCTACCTACTTGTCTATTGAATGCAGATATATTACATTTATTAACAAAGTGAATGTCCTTGCCACGATTCTGGCTGGTTGTGATGGTCATGATATTGTGTGTAATATCATGGTAAAAGGCTTATTTGCAGACTAGTTCAGTGTTGTTGGAAATAGCATTGCTGAGGATTGGCTTTCTAATTCTGTTTTACTGTTCTGGGAACTCAGATGTGATATTTACCACAGAAACTGAACTTTGAGGTAACAGTAAATTTGTACATTCAAAACATCAGTAAAAAATGAGAAAATCAGAAGTTAATCCCTAGATAGGAATATAACCTGTCTTTCATTGTCTGACAAGAGTGGTTTATGATACATGTTTTGTATTTGAACCAGACATAAGAATATTAGGAAGCTGAAGGTATATATAGCTTCACAAAGTTAATATTGCATTTGGACTCATTCCTGGGCATGATCTAATCTCCATTTAAATCAGTGGAGATTTTTCTTCTTGCTTAAATAGGAATTGGGTTTGTGTTTTAATATGCAGTAAAGCCTACAAAATTTGTGCAATAAAATAAAAAGAGGAGGGCACACTTTGTGCAATGGGGGGCCTTAAATGAAGGCGTTGAAATAGCATTTAATCACCAGAGTAAGGAGGCAGATTTTCAAAGCTGCCGGCTGCGAGCAGTGGGGGGGAAGAGCGATAGGTCTCCTTCATGCTCTGGTTGAGTCTGTGGCTGGCGTGATACCTCTGCCCCCATTCAGAACTGGCCCTGGTTATTTATGGCTTCAGAAGACTTTAAAAAGGGGTGAATATAATCCATCGTTTATTCTGATTCCCACTGGATTTGGTGGCCCCAGTGTGCTAAATCAGTCTGGCATTGGAGCTCAGGTTCGTGTCTTCCTTATGCTAAAACTGTTTAATCCTTCGGGTTGTAGCTACAGTTTACCCTTTCATGGATATAATGAATAAAATATCTCCCAAGAGATGTATACATTCTGCTTTCAGGCACACTCAAATGTTCTATGTGAAGGACCTAAATAAAAAAAAACAAACAACAATGGGTTAGTTTTCTTGAAATCATAAATATTCTTCCTTAATTGTGTGTGAAATTTCCTGTCTACAAATCATGACATTTTGGTTGATTTTACATTCACTAGTTTGATGAATAATGGGCTTGCAATATTTTTTAAACTTTTCCTGCCTGCAATAGCTCTCTGCTAAATGTCCTTCAAAAAACCCATCTCTGCTCAATGCAAGGAATCTGAATTAGCTCTGACATTTGCATTTACACTCACAAATCTTTCCATGGCTTTCCTGAGTGCTGATGTGTGGGGGAAGGATCCAGCCAGATGTTGGGGGCAGGAGCATGGGTAAGCAGATGTAGAGCTTTCATCTTGGTGCAGCCAAATGAGGTATGTAAGTTCTTTCTCCCCTCTCTGTATTTTAGACAGAAAAAAAAAATAAATCTAAAAGCTCATTATTCAACTGTTTTCTTCTCAAGCTACTTTTATTTATTACTTTTTCCCAGCAAGGCAATGTAAAGGAGGACCTTTGGCTGACAGCTTGGTGACAGCCAAGGTGTTGTGTTTACTGCCAGGAGACTCAAGAGAGTCTTTGATAAAGGATCATGAATAATTAGTAGCATTTTGGAATCAGTGATTTTTCTGTTTCTTCCTTTGAGGGCTGTAACAGCCCTGAGTACTTCACTGTTAGTTGGCATTCCTGACGGCCTCATTTCTGTCATTTTAGTTTAGGGACAAACCAGCTTCTGCTTTGTAGCTGGTCTGTGCTGGGCCCCTTTGTTTGGAAGCTGGAGGAGGGAGAGGCAGATGTGGACTCTGGAAATGTGTTTTTCTAGCATTTTGTGGCAGAAGCTGACGTGGCCCTTGGATATATTGAGTGAGTTTGCTAGTGTCCTGGGCTCTGGAGTCAGGAAGGTGCATGTGTTATCCTCAGTCCTTCAGTCACCCTGAGGTGTATATATTTTTATAGTGGTTTTAACCACTAAACCTTGCATTTGCAGTGACAAGGAACTGGCTTTGGGCACGTTGCACTCTGGCAGCTGGGAGTACCTGGGAGTGTGTTACTGTAATGTTACTTCCATCCTGTGCTGTAGCTTGTGATGAGGGCATGTTCTGCCTTTGCTGCCTCCCACTCCTCCTGCCCACCTCTATGGCCACTCCTGGAAATAAGAGGACCATTCACCTTCTCTAACCTTCCGTCATTTCCCAGTCTGAGATGCACATTTGTGCAGTTAGCTCATACTCCTGGAAAGGTTTGAGGAGAATAAGCAACATCTTTTGTCACTGAGACTCTTCTCAGTTGACAGCTGATGCAATATGTCCCCCTGCAAAACCACTGCAGTATTCTGAAAACTGTTTTGAAAAGGAGAGAACTAAGTATTTTTATGTGGCATTTCTGTATGAGACTTTTTGGAAGAGTAGCAGATACTTCCTGGTCAGTCTTACTTCCCCGTATCTTGTGCATCGTTTACTGAGGGTATGGCTACTTCTACTGGCAAGTTTTATAACATGGGCTACTGAGTCACTCAGCAAAATCACGTTCTGTGTTAGTTTCTGCAGCTAAGCCAATAATTTGAGTAGAAAAATAGGTTCTATTGTCTTGTCTCAGTACCAAGGTGCCAAATGATGGGAGATGCTGGCCTGTCCCTGACAAGCAATTGCTCCTGCCAGATATCCTCCTTGTTTAATATTTGCACTCTACTTTTTCTGCCACTGACTTCCAGCCATCAGACCTCAGTTTGCTTTTCTCAGCTAGATTAAAGAGCCTTGTTACTCTCTTTTGACTTTTCCATGCACAGCTTCTTACAGACCACCAAGTTGTCTTTTAATCTTGCCTTGAAAAAAAACTAAATAGAATTGAACTCCTTTCAATGTTTGTGCTATTGAGGGTATTCATGAAGGATGATCTGACTTTTAAGAGGAACGTATGTGTGTAGCAGATATCCATGGTGATGGGCACCTATGTAAACAGCCAGGCTGACAGCTCCAGTAAACATTCTCTTAAAGAGCTGTGGCAGGTCCATCCATCACACTACCTATATACACAGTACTGTCAAATATGTAAAGTAAACAAACAGGGGGCAAAAAAGAGGTGATGAAAGAAATAATGCTTTCCTTTAATCCCTTTTTGTTCTAAGAGCCTCTTGGGTTTCTTATCATGATAGCAAATACATGACTTTTAGATATTTTTTGGGTGGACCACATCATTTGAAGTGGTCTGGTGACAGATACACAGCAAATCAGTGGGAGAAGAAAGAGGGAAGTCCAGTTTGCCAATTCTTCATCCACTTTAATATTTTTTTTTTTGTTTTATTTTTTTTTTAACCTTCGTCCTTCATAATGCTGTGTCTCATTGTGTCCAATTGCAAGAGCCATACAGAAAACATTATCCCATTATTTTCTCAGGGAAAGAGAGAAAACAAGCCTTAAGGAGAAACAAGCACACAACCTTCGCATTGCTGGCACATTGCCGAGCCCAAGGGCTGCACTTAATTTACATATAAATGTGCTGAGGATTTTAATCAGCAACTAATGCGCTCTGTTGTTATTTTTCACTTACAGTGTTTGTAATCCACGTGGTGTTTGGCAAATTGCATGGGGCATATGTACTTGGAGGAATGCAGTGGCAAGCATATCAGTGGCACTGCTTTTTGGATTGTTGGCTGGCTTTATTTCTGAGGCTGCCCTGGGCCTCAGGTAGTGCTGGCTCCAGGCCTTCAGGGATAACTGCAAAATCCAGCCAAGGGTGACATAAAGAGCTGGCTCACAGATGTGTGGTTGGATTTCAGCTGTCTCATGTAAAAACACAGTAGTGCCTCCACAGTGTAGCATCCCAGTGGATGAGAACATCTGTTTTATCAGTCGTGTTCAGAAATGTGTCTGCAAAATCTTAGAACTTTTTGGGTTTTAGTCCCTTTGAAATTTTCATTATTTCTGCTGGTGTTTCTTCTTGATTTGTTTGGTTCAGGCATCATTACATTGTTCACCTTTCTCTTTTAATTAGCAAGCAGCTGGAAAGAGTACACCACAAAATCCATGCAAGCAAAGCCCTTAGAGCTGCTCCCAAAGACCTCTCCTCCCTTCTGCTCTCCTGGTCTTGAAAACCAAATTCTGTATTTCTGTAGTATCTGTTAATATCTAAGAGCTTTTAAGTAAGTGATGTGTTTTCTGAATTTATTGTGATTTTATCCAAGGATATTCCCCTCCTTTGTCTCAGCTAAAGTGAGTGAGAGCCTATCTGTGGACTGCCCAGGGAATATGTTGCAGCTCCTGATGTCAGATCTGTCAGCCTCTTTGCATTCATGCCATAATGATGAGGAAGCAGTGTTGGTGACCAAATATCATCATTAGCCTCAATAGTTAAGACCTCATATGAAGCTGGCATTTGACATCCCTCTGGAAGGATGTCATCCACACCTGTGTGGAGTGATCCTTTAAATATTTGGGCAGCTTGTGTACTCTTGTGGGTACTACCTTTATATCCATATAAAGCAAGGGGGCATTTTGTGCAGAACATTCAAGAGCATGGCAGAAGGTATTCCCAGGATGATGAAAGGATTTCCATGTGGAAAACCTGAAAGTGAACAGAAGCCTTCTTACTTATTAAGCTGCTGTGTGGTGTTGACAGGTGGAAGGACAAGACTTATTTAGGAAAAGGAATTACTTGTATCTGGGACCTTTTAATAAATCAAAAGTAAAAGTAAGAACCAGTGTAGCAGACCTGTTGGTGGTAGCTAATGCTTGTTCAATGATTCTTCCCTTCTGAAATACAGAAATGAAAAGTAACTGTTGCCAGGAGTTATAAAATGAAGGAATGACTCAAATGATAGATTTATTATCACCTCAGTATCGGTGAAATTCAGCTTCATAAACATAGGTTAATCTGCTAAAACCTTCTGTGCTCTCACTGGGGGAGAACCCTATTTATTTCAAATTTTGTTTAAAGATGTAAAATAATTATTCTTGTCTTCTGAATAAATCATAATTTCTAGTATCACTAATATTAATCTTTTTTTCCTCATTCTTTCCTATGTGGATTTATTTTATTTATTTATTTCTATGGGTTGTTATTGGCTCTTCTCATCCCTGCAGTGTAATTTCTCTTCTGGACTTGCAGGCTTTTTTCATCACAGTTCACCATATATTTCACCCATGTTTCTACAGAAACTCATTACATAGCACAGGCTTCTGCCAGCAGGAATATTTAGAATACACTTTTCCTTTGTCCTCCAGTGCTACCCTGCTCACCTGCAATGGGTGAATAATACATCTGAGCAAAAAGGACATGGATCTGAGGTTACTACAAAACGACCTGTGCCTGTACATGACCAGAATCAGTGCTGCTCCTTTCTCCTTTCTCTCTTACATGGCTGATCAAATGTTAGGAGTATACTTGTCAGTTCAAACTAGCATTAAAAGACATAACAAAAAAAAAATTAAAAAATCCAAAGCTTGAAAAAAAAAAAAATGTAGTATTAAAGAAGTATCTTATAAGACAAGAGCAAATATATGTGATACATGTGGCATCTCTGTGACTGTGTGGCTGGGTTCTTTGTTACCTTGAAAACTTTTAAGACTTCAAGCTGTCATGGAAACAGTGCAATTGGATCCTTAAAAAAAAACCCAAAGCCAAAAAGACACACATATCTTTTATTAGTGCTGGCCTTAGAGCGGCTCTGTCCTCAGTGATTAACTGATAATTTTGTTCTAAATAGCATCAAAGACATCTGAGACTAAATTTAGGTTTCTTGTGTTCCTGTTTTGCCCTGCAATTTCTCCATCGTTTTCTATCTAATGATTTGATGGTTTGCAAGCTGTCCTTTTGAGTATTTCTTAAGCTTGAGATCCACTGCATTAGTGTGTCTCTCGAGATTTAACAATGCTATATTAGGAGATGAAAATGTTCTTGATATAGGTGCCATGGAAGTGGTGAGAAAGTGCATTTCCTTATTTTGATGCTGGTGTGATTTTGTGTGTGGTACTGGTGTATTTGGTCCTGCGTGCACTCATGGTCTTAAGCCAGTGAAGCTTAAGTGAAGCTTCACTTAAGCCAGTGAAGGTTTGGACTGTGCCAGTACAAGCAAGTCTTAGAGTGGTAGAGTTTCTGCTTTATCATAGAATCACAGAATGTTTTGGTTTAGATGGGACCCGAAAGGTCATCTGGTTCCAACCAGATACAAACCAGATGTTCATGAGGAGAATGGCTTTCTAAAGGTCTTCAGGGAGAAATGAGATGGGTGGAAGCTCTTCATGACAGGTCTGTTCTGGCACAGGGCTGGTACTTTGATCCTTCTCTGTGTCTCTGAAATACACAGACAGGCTTTTTCTTTTGTTTCTTAGGACAAGGTGGAAAACCAACTGATATCTTCTTACACCAGTAGGTGAAATGGCCAAGCCTTTCTCTGTGATAAAAGAGGATATATTCGTTGTCTAAGGGCTACTGTATGAGCTTTTGATTGCTTGTTATCCAGGATTACACTGTGCAACGAGTGAGCTCAATTTTAAATTTACGGTCTATTTTCTGAACTTGAATAGATTCATTTTAAATTGCCTCCTAGGTTTTCTTCTTTAGCAAGGACACAGGCAGGAACCAGAAAAGAAAAGCCATTTCTTTTGTGTAATTCATTGTCAGTGGTTGTGTCCCTCCCTACCAAGGTTTATACAGGTTTGCATCACAAAGCAGAAAATGATGGTGTTTCTTCTGTTGCTCTGCCAGCTGCAGTTCTAGCAAAGAAATGGCTGTGGCATTAGGGCATTTATGAAGAGCCATCCGTTTACCTTCCCTCCCACTCAATTTCTTGGGACAAAGGATTGAGATATTGAGCTGAGTCCACAAAACAATTCCGGAACTCAGGCTGCTGTTCTCATTTGTTGCACAACTTGAATCTTTCTATGGGTGGAGCCTTTGTTACATGCTGAACACATTTCTGTAGTACAGCCAAATGAAAATAGATGTGATGTTTTATTGATCCTATTCATGACATCCTCTGCTTGCTGTTTTTCTGCAGGGGTTATCTACACAGCAGATATTCTTGACCGCGAGACAACCAAATCCTACTGGTTGACGGTGTATGCGACTGATCATGGCGTTGTCCCACTCTACACTACCATCGAAGTCTACATTGAAGTGGAGGATGTGAATGACAATGCCCCTCTCACCTCTGAGCCTATCTATTACCCAGCTGTCATGGAGAATTCCCCAAAGGATGTATCTGTCATTCAGATCCAAGCCCAGGACCCTGACTCCAGCACTAATGAAAAACTGACTTACCGGATTACAAGTGGAAATCCCCAGAACTTCTTTGTAATCAATCCCAAAACAGGTAACAAAACCCAGTTGCCTCAGGGCAAGTGGGAGAATGCAACTTACATATTTATCAGCTTTCACCCCTTCGGGATGCACTGGTTTGCTTTCCAAACCTCTGTTTTCTGGTTGCTTATGTGATTAAAGCATCTTGTATGTGTCTGAAGCGCTCTGCTTTGCATCGGTGTGCGAAGGCACTGGCAGATGATGCGCTGCAGATGTGCTGCTGCAGCAATCACTCTGCCCTGGGCCACTGAATTGCTGCTGGCTGTTGCCTCTTCCCTGTGTCTACAGGGATGAGACTTTGCTGCACTGAGTCTGCAGAGGAGTGCTAGGAAGCAGGTTCAAGCTGTTGCAGGTTACAGAGCACCATTTCATTCTTTATAAGCTGGTGTAGCACCCCTGAAGTGAGTGACATGATGTCTGTCCAGCATATGTAATAAGGCTCCACATTAAAGTAGGTGGATTTAATTCTGCAGCTTGCTTTACAAAAAAGTTTAGATGACCTAAACGTCCCCCTGGCCTTTAAGAAAAAATCCATGTGTTTACATTGATTTATAACAGCTGGGGATGTAGCCTGTGGATGCAGTGTGACAGAGATGGTGATTGTTTGAAGTTAAAATACCATTGTTAGCTGGTAGTGGAGCATGGCACCCATGCAGAGCAGCTCCGCACGTGTCTGTACCCTAGGTGCCTTTGCTGAATGAGGCTGATAAAGAAATTGCCCCAGGAGTACCCAGCTTTGCTCACTCATTGGGCTTGTGGGGACCCTCCACCGTGCTCTGGAGCTGGAGAGTTGAGGGGATCTTTCAGGGCAGTGTGCCTATCTTTAGGGAGGTAGTTCAGAGAATTCACACAGTGCTCCTGCTTGTTTACATGCTCCTAATTTAGTTCTGGGGTTTTGATTTATTATTTTTTTTAAAGTTTATTTATATCTTCTCCAAATTTCTAAACAGCTAAAAACTAGAAGGAATAGATGTGGGAAGGAACATTTTTAATTTAATATATGGAAATGATGTTCACTAAATAGGTTTTCAACATTTGTTTGGGCATTCCTATTGCAATGTGTGGCATAAGAAGGGGTCAGGATCTTCTCAGGCGTAAGCCCAGGTGAAGAATCATGGAGAATGTATAATCACTGTGTTCAATCTGCTGAGCCCTAAGGCACATATCTCACTTATTTTTAACACTTGGAATGGTCGAAGATGCTCTTCCATCTGCATCCCTTCTCCCCCTCCCTACCCCATAAATCCCATCTGGGCAAAGTAGCAGAGTTAGGACTCACAGTGTTTAATGCTTGTGCTTCCCTTCCATCGGCTCCTCCCGCAGAGCAATCTGCTCAGCGCAGCCCTGCTTATCTGTCAGGGTGAGCCCATGACAAGGACAAGAGCTGGGCACCTGGCAGCCCTACGGCACCCTAGCCTGGTGGCACACCCTGTGCGCTGGCTCTTTGTCCCTCTGGAGAGCAAGCAGGATACTCTGCCCTAACAGTGAGATCTTATTCTCACTCTTAACACTAACAGTGGTTTGTCTTCATTTGCACTGTGGAAATTGCTGTCTGAGAACTTAAAGGCTTCAGGATGAGTAACTTTGCTGCTTGGGCAGCTCCCAAAGGGCCCCCCTTACACTCAGTGAGCATCCTTGCTAGTGACTAGCTGTGATTTGTCATAGAGAGGATAAATCATCCCCTTCTATCCAATTCAGTGCCAAACACAGAGCAGTGAGAACTGGGCAAGGTGGCTTCTTTGAGTTTGTTTTGAAAACGATGAGGCTGACAGAGAGTGTGTGTGCAGAGATCCCTTTTCCCCAAGGGGAGCGCCAAGCCTTGACATCAGGAGGCTTTCTCCTGATGGGATGCTGATGTCCGAGAAATAAAAGCATAATGGATTTTCCAAGAGAGTGCCCCTGGGGCTCTCTGACAAGGCTCCTTTCAGCTGTCTCCCTGCAGTGCACTAGTTTTCTCTAAGACAGTAATTTACACTCCAGTTGTTTTGTACAGGAGACTTCTGCACACACAGAAGAGGTTCGTAGCCTGTCAGCCCCATACCCTTGCTGGGATTCAGCACAGCAGTAACTCACGTAGAGCGTTGCACAGCAGCCCTAAATGCGACAGCATGCTGTATAATCAAGATGAAAAGGTTTAATGTGAACCCAAATATGCTGCGATTGCTGCATACGTGGGCTGAATGAGCATGCTCCTGCTGTCGGGGAAGAACAGTCATTTGAGAAAGGGGGTCTTTTATTTCCTGTGCCACTTTGGAAGTTTAGACACTGCCAGCAAACTGACATCTCATTCCTGTGAGTAATCCACTGTTGGGAGTGAACAGGAAGGCAGCATCCTGTATTTCTTACATCTTTGGGTGGGAAGCAGCAGAGGCGATGGGGAGTTTGCTGGAGGATAGGGATGTTCTCAGCTGTCTTTGGAGGTCAGCAGTGACCGTGTTTGCCTTCCTCTGAAGCTCACTTTCAGCTGCCTTATAGCTCATGCAGGTCAGGTGGGTTTCTGGAAGCACATGGATCTACTGGTGTCTGATCAAGTGAGGACACAGGGAGTCCAGGTTTTGTTCGTAGTTCTAATTCAGGATCATAACTGCAGCCAGTTCTTACACTTTTGATTGATTATCTGGATAGCAGAAGCAACAGCACTCCTTGTATGCCATATCTGTAGACAGAAGAAACCTCTTAATAGACAAGTTGTCACTTCCTACATTTTTATAGGCTGGCACAGCTCACAGTGGCTATTTTAGGCAAATTTATCACGTGCATTTGGATCTGTTTGAAGGCAAGCTTTAGACTTTTTAGGATTATTACCTGCAGTTTGCTCTGCGAGTTTTAGAGAGACAAAGAGTTGCTCCTGCAGGAATGAAGAGCTGCTAAAAAACTGCTGATAGCAAGATTTGGGCACTGAAGTCACCCTGGAGAGTTCATGCTCTCACTGGGGGCTGACTCTGCTGCGGGGGCACAAGTACATGGTGGCAAGGGCCCTCCTCTTCAGGCTTGGGGTTTATATGGGTGCTCCAGGGAAGAGGACAGCAACACGAGCTGCCCGCCTACGTGTGTCAGGATTGGAAAGGCAGTGTGGGCAACCTCCCATGAAGGCCTTTTTTTTTTTTTCTCACCTTAATATTTTTACTAAAATACCGCCAAGCATCAATTTGTGCCTTGGTATGCACTTTTATCTCATGAGCTGATATTCGTAGGTACAAGTACGAAGTGAATAATGAAGCACATGAGCACGTGTGAAACCATAAATCATTCACACTGGAGAACAAGGCAGCCTTGTTCTGCTAGCTGATGGACACTGCAGCCTAAGTGTAGCAGGTCCAAGAGAGCTAGCTGGGATTTTCCTTTATAGTGGGCAAGAGGAAAATATTGCAAAGCACAGTTTTGTGAGGGGAGTAGGAAACGTGCTTTACAAAAAGTTGAGGTGACTCTAGGGGTTACATGACTACAGGGAAAGGCATTCCCCTGGGCATTTGTTTCCCAGCTGTGTATACACACAGCAGCAAGGGTGTCATTCCTGGAGTTCAGCGTCTTCAGCAGCTGTGAGTCAGCCTAAAACCCTGGTGTGGCTGCTGACAGAGACAGCCCTTTTCCTCATAGCTTGACTTCTGTGCTTGGGAGGGCTTAGGGTTGCTTTGGCAGAGCACAGGGTCACAGGGCTGTGCTCCTTTGTGGGTGGTGTGAGATGGGGAGGACGGCAGAGCTGCTGCCGGAGCAGCTGGGCTGACCAGCTCCCAGGAGTGCCACGTTCAGCCCGAGCCGAGTCAGCTACTCTGGGATGAGAGGCACATAAATAAAACAGAAGATGGAGTTAATAAAAAAATTTGATTGATCCGAGCTGTAAATTCTTATTTTTATTTCATGTATATGGGTGTTAATTTCACAGCACAGGGGTAATTTACTGCATTGATTTATTATGTTTCTGTGCTCTGGAAAAAAAAAAAAATTAATTCGAACCATTACATTATTTTGTTTAGTGTTAACATCTTTTGAACAAACCAAGTAAGCTTCTCTGCAGTCATATGTAGATTACTTAAGATATTCTTTAACACACCGGCAGACCAAATTTCACTCTTGTGCACATTGTTATTAATTCATTTACTTTAAAATTATGCTTGTGTGTCTGGAAAATCTGCTTACACCTTGCTTAGCCTTTTGCTGACACCATTTAAACAGAGGCAGACCCTTGGCACCCCTGAAATTCTATTTGCTGCAGTGGTTAAGGCAGGATGCACTAGTAGGTTTAGAAATAGTGCATGTAGGTCAACACATCTTCTCCAACCAGCAATACTCTGCCTCTGGGAGTTGCCTCTGAACTGTCACATAAGCACCTAGATTTGGAAAGACTCTGGATATTTTCATGCTGAAGTAGTATTAATATTTATATAAGCTAATTCTGGGTTAGTGAGTGTCAGAATTTAATTGGTACGAATGCTACTCTTCTCAGTATGCTGGGCTTTTCTTGCTTTTGCACTCACAAAGCCAGCTGGCATAGAATCCTGCTGGGTCTGAAAGCCACGTTTGCTCTGCCATACTAAAATAGTGCTTCACCCTCCTGTCATACATCCTGATTTTTATAGCTGCTTTTCTTTGGCTTGTCCCAAGAAGTCCCCACACATCTTTGCTCTCCAGACTTAGACAAATCTAGTGGTCTGCTGCTGTTCCACATCCTGATGGCTGCCAGCCGTGCAGATGCTAGGTATCCAGCACCTCTTTTCAGCCCATAAATCATAGAATCGTGGAATGGTTTGGATTGGAAGTGACATTAAAGACCATGTAGTTCCAACACCACTGCCAGGGGCAGGAACATCTCCACTAGACCAGTTGCTCAGAAGCAATGCAGAGCCTGCCCACAACCATTTCCAGGAATGGAACAGGGATTATCCTTCTATCACACTTAAATTATTACAGCTGCTGTTAGAGCAGACCTTGAGGAGGGGATTGCTCTGGGCAGCTCTAGAGGGTTTCCCAGTGGTTGTGGAGGGTTTCTAGGTTTCTCAGCCTGTTCTTGTGGTCAAGGGACACTCACCTGTCCTGGCTGCCCCATCCATGCTGCTAAACTCTTAATAAACTTCCTCTGAAGTAAGATCTTCTGTATCTTGTAAATGAAAGCCGTTATTGTTTTGGTTTGTTTTGTTTTTAGTCTAGACTGCAGTCTTTCTCCAGGGTTTGTTTTAGGTGCTATAGTGATCAAATTAGGAAATGTACTTTAAATTTTTACGGAGTTGAAGGTCAGCTCCCTCCCACTTAGGTACTCCTTCTGGTTTGTCTCCCTTGTGTGTGTTGGCCATGGAGCCATTTTTGGCAGCACGTGTATAGGATGAAAATCATCTCTGCAGATCATATCATAGCATGAATAGCTCAATGCTGTTCAGCTTGTAAGTATCCTTGCCCTGTCTAAGAGCAGAGAGGACCTTGCAGAGGGAAAAGATATTGATTGTGGGGCTCTCCAGTCAATGGTGAATTTGAGGAATTGGTCTCCCTTTCCTTCTGTGCTTTTACACTGTTTGTACAAATGCTGAGTTCACCAACAGTTGCGGAGTCCAGCCTGATGGATCCATCACTGATATGTGACCATAACTAATACAGATTTTTACAATGCAATTCCCCTTCCACATTAGCTGTCTTCCATTCTCTGTAATTTATGTTGTATCAACACACGCTAAATGGTCTCCTTTCTTTGCTTTCACTTCTCTATTATTTAAAAGTGTGGCTCTTAATGACTTCCTTGTAATACACTCACTGTTAAAAATGGAGCTTTGGAGTATTTTAAAAGCTTGAGTTTCTGCTTTGGCATGGCTTATTCTTTACTAGACACTATATTTCCGTGGTCTGAGCCCAGAGTTAACAGCTGGAAAATCAAAGGACCGTGGATGTTGGAGTTGTGTGCTTAATCACAGTGGTACCTATAAGTGTGCTTATATAACTGTACAGCATATTAGACAAAGTTTCTGCATTAAGTAGTTTGTCATGATAACAATAATAGTAATAATTAGGAAAAAAGAGGAGAAGAAAAAAAATAGGGAGGAGGATGTAAATCAAGACCATCTGCTTGCCAGGGCACGTTTATTCCCCAGAGTAAATTTTCAATTAGATCCTGAACTGCAGGATATCCATAGCTGCTGCTTATGCTGAGCATAGCAGGGACACAAACTTTTCTTTTGACTTTGAGTGAGTCACTTCACCTCATGGTTTGTTTTTTTGTTTTGTTTTGTGGAAGTGTAAGTATGGTTTTGCCTTGTGTGATTGTCCTGTAAATTAATTCACAGTAGATGGTTTGCAGATCAAATATGCTCTGGAAATACAAGCTATCGATTTTTCAGGCATCTTGGCATTAATAGACATACATTCACAGGCATGTGTTCATAGGCATGCAAAAACACAAAAAAGAAGGGCGGAAAAAAAACAAACATCACGTCCAAAATGGTAGGATGAAGAGGAATATAAAACAATTTTAGACAAAGTATGGTAGTATTATCTAATGGCCAGACCACTAATTCCACGGAAAATGACAAAATTTGGACTCAGCCAGCATGTCTCTTCCCTTCTCCCTTCCTCTGTGGCAGTGATTTTCTTTTCAATCTGTATATGTTATCTGTGGTGAGGATAAAGTTGTGAGCTGTGTCACCTCAGTTGCAGCTACAGTAATTCTGCTATTAATAAAATAATAAATCCAGTTTTATCACATCTTTTGAACAGACCTGATTTCTGCTAGCGGTGGGTTTTTATTCATGAAGTACTGAATATGGCTGAGATTGCTGGATGTCTCTGGTATCAAGTGCCTCTTTTAAAATTACATTTAAAGATACAGTATTTCTTATAAATGCCATTTCTTTGTAATCAGCAGATTTTATACTTGGCTTATAGAAATTTTAATCTTTAGATCTCCATGATGACTTCTTTAGACATCTTTCACAGTAAGAAGTTTAAGGAGTATTCCCGTTGCCTTGACTGGACAATTGTGTCCTTGCTTACTCAATGCAGCACCAGTTTTTAATCTGAACTCCCTGTTTGCTTCAGTACAGACTTATTTCTGAAGTGCATAAGCATGGCAAAGGCCAGTGGGACAGGTTTTTTTCTGATGGAAGAAGTTTCTGCCCAATAAGCTGACAGCTCACTTCTTTCCTGTCCCAGGATCAATTCTGGAACAGCAACAATTTTGCCACTGGTCTCATAAATCTATGTTGTTGTGCATTGCATCAATCATTTATTATTCTTTAAAATATCATCAGGGTATATCTTCTGCCTATTCAGAAGTAACTTTGTCTATAAGCTTAGCTGTGAAAATATTTTTTCTACCTTGTCTGTCAGTTCAGTTTCTCTATTCGTAAATTTCCAGAAGTCATGGCTAGGCAGAAATCACCTATCTTTTAAATAGGCTGTGCTATTCCTTCACTGATTTTTAATTAGGGCTATTCCATTCACTTCCAGGTAGTCAAATTCTCTTGTTAGAATTATTATCAATGGCAGAAGCACAGCTGAGCTTACTGAGTGAAATTGTACCACAAGTACTGGGTAACAGCCCTGTTAAATGTATGCACAATGCATATGCTATGGATACTTGTCATATCTTGCCACACATTATTATGATTACATCAGCAAATGTCCCTGCGTTACAGTAATTGCTCGTGGTCCAAGTCTGAACTCTGGCAGGAGGAATTAGGTGGTTGAATTAGGGATGCTGAGGTGTGGAGCCTGTGAGTGTGTCATTCATGTAGGGGCAGGGGTCTGGAGAGGGCGCTTCTCTGCACAAGAGAATAAAATAAAGCTGACATGTTAGCTCAGAGGATGTGAAAGCTTGGGATGGGGGTAGTTGAGAGGGTTGTTTTTCCCTTTTTATTTCCTACTGCTTTTTAATCAATCAAGTAACTTATGTTTATCTTTTGCACAACAGTCAAAGTTACTACTGGTGTCTGTGATCCCAAGCAAACAAGATTAAACCAGTTTTTTCCCCTTTTGCTCAGGTGCAGTGAATTCAGTCATACTGTCATCTTGGAACAGTCACTTTTTGTGGCTTGGATAGTGTTTCACCTTGTGTGAGCAATTTCTAAAATCTCATCATGGACTGGAAGTTAGAGGCAAGGAATGTAGTTCTGTTTCACTCTTAGTTAACATCGGATCCTGGGTACAAATTGTGATATTTCCTGTTTGGAGAATTAGATTGACCTATGCTGCATGTGGGTATTAAAAAAAATAACAAAGCTCGGAAATAGAAATAAAAAGAGAAGGCAACTGGGAGGGCAGGTGTGTTTGCATAAGCCATAACTATGTCAGTAATCACCAACTATTAATTTTTCTTTGTCTTCCATCACATAGGAGGTTGTGTCAGCACCTCTTAAACTCCCAAAGTCTCATGACCTCACAGTTCAGCTAAACTAGTCTGTTCAAAAATTAAGCTTAACAGTGGATTGTATTATTTTTCCCCCTTTTTTTTTCCTGACTCTGTTTCCATCAGAGTTACACTGTTACAACCAAAGATGATTATTTTCTGTGAAATTGCTCTCTCCTCCTTTCTCCTTCCCCTTATGTTAATGAGAGTGTTTTTCGTTTGCTGGGAAGACTGACACAACTTCTTTGAAATTAGTAGTGTTGTTGCCAGTTAAGTGTGTGACCTTATCTGTGTAATTGTACAGATCGTGCTGCCATATGTCTACATGCACAGAGCTTAATTTAACCAGAGACATACATGTGTAAAAATAAAGCAGTATCTGGGGGTTAAATATCAGAAGAGCCCCCTAATCACAGCTTTCACATTATATGCAGCTTTCTAGAGAGCTTGAAGAGCTCTGAAGTTAAATCTTTAAAAAATAGTCTTTACATGGGACCATGCTCTTCTAACTCTGTTTTTACATTGATTGTCATGTGGACTTTACTATGCCTCTACTTCTTGCTTGTTGCTCCTACTTGGTTGTTTCCCCTTAGTAGCTAAGTCCTCCATGCTGCTTGCTAAGGTAGAATAGGACAAATTTTAATTTTTTCCAAGCAGGGAACTGATGCAAAGGAAGCAGCTAACTCATCTGATGCCAGCAGTAAAAATTTGGTCTTACTTTGCCTTCAGAGCCAATGGCCACATGTAATGCAAAGCTTTATGTCCAGCCCATCCTACCCTGCTAAACGCAAGGCAACCCTGGCACCAGTGCTTTCTGACGTGTACAGAACTTAGCTGGGCATGTTGGAGCCCTGGTATTTCCTATCCTGTTACAGCTAGCCTGCCATATCCCATCCCTGCCTTTCAGTCCTTCTTCGCCTTTCTTTCTCTCTTGTCAAAAAGCAAGCCTGGGTTGCCCACAGCGGGGAAAGAACTGCTGTTTGCACAGGGACAAGGAGCCTCAGATGGCTCTGTTGGCTCCTGGGCATATAAGGGCAGAGGGCTTATGTGTCTCGTCTTTTGAGTGGATGAAGCAACCTCCTTCTCCATCAACCTAATGCAGGCACAAGCCTAAGCATTTGTGCTGGTGCTGTCATGGAGCAAGGAAGCAGACACAGAGCACTCAGGTCTCCCACTACCCCCAATAATCATGTTCTTTCTTTTCCAATACTACATTTGCTTGTACTTTCTGTGCAGGAACGTTCCCTCATTGCTTCCTGTGTATATGAGTCAATGTCATGACATGCTGTGGGTTTGTTGCCTTCTAAGAGAAATTTAATGTTTGTGTCGGATGAGTTGCGTGCAAGGAATCTGTGCTGCAGTGATCTATTTATATGGTAATTAGCAAGTAGCTTTGCAGCTCTTAAAGGGATTTGGTTTGAAAACTAAGTATTATTCCCTGAATCTTAACTTACCAACAGTGTATGAACAGCAGTACACATGCACATTTTTTTTAAACATAGCCACAATACCCAAAAGATAAATCTAAGTCTGCTCTGCAAGAGAATATATTGACTATAATTAATTTTGCTCCATTCACCATATGCTTTTATTTTCTGACCTTCATTTTATTCGCGGACCCTATGTAATAAAATATGCAGTATTAGAACAAAAGTTGCTTAAAGAAGCACAAGTGCTTGTGTTACTACATCTTCAGCTAAATTATGTGGTTTGTGCCACCTGAGAATTTGACCATCTTATGCTTAAGAAGTTATTATTATGGAAAGGTGCTGTCGTTGCTCAGAGATGTTGAAGTTATTTTTGTTAATAGAAGAATGAGTGAGCTTTTTTAAATCTTTGAAGAAATGCTGTAAGCCCACTCAGATCCTTTAGGAGAGGCAGACAGGGATGAAGAATCTTCTCTTTGTCCTTTATTATTCTGTGTTTGAGGCAGTTCTCAAGACACGACCTGGGAATGCACTGCAAATGACGCAAAGAATAATTGCTGCTAAATTTAGTTTATCGTGTAGGTGTGAATTAGATTAATTAAACAGAGAATAAACACACACAAGATTACCCAAAGAAGCTGCATGGGTGGAAGAATGTTAGACTATATTAACAGCTTAGATATGCATGATGCTGAGATATTTTTCATGTGAGTCTGTAATTTCTTAGGGGATTTCTCTCAGGTATATTATTTCTTTCTTATAACACTTAATGTAATCCAAACTGATTAAGGGAATGCTGTTCATTAAAGGGAAGATAAATAAGGCAAACGCATGCTTTAGAATTAGCTCGAGTAGTCCACTGGGTGAGCTGCAGCTCTGACTCAGTAATATGCCCATGCCCCTGCATTTGGGTATGTCAAAACCTCTTGGCTTGGGTTGGAAGAAGGATGCACAGCTCAGCATCAGAGAAGCAGATAGGCAGGATTTGGATACAGTCCTTGTTTTGTTAGCTGCATGGGGGGGCTTCATGCCCCACCCCCAAGTTTACCTCTAATCTGTCAGAGCATCTCTCCTCCTGCAACCTGATGTTAAGCAGGGAGGGTCTCAAGGACTTCTTATTGTATTCAGCCTGCAGGAGGAGGTTTCCTCTCCACCTCCAAAACTTCTGTCCCTACCTTCTGCTTGAAGTCATTGTGCAAAACAGCTGGGAATTTACAAACACCCCACAAGACATCAGCCTAACCTCTTTACCAGGCTGCCTTATTAACAGCAGAAGTGCAGCACTGAGAACATAATTAAAATTTAATGGAAAGACAGAAATTTCAGAGAAGAAAAGATTCCTATGTAGACAGAAATTAATTTTGCTTATGAAAAAAAATGAGGAAAGGGGATGAAAACATGAAGAAAGTAATACATGATTTGTTGAAGGGACTGTATAAAGACGGTTGCATGACACAGAAAATAGTACATGTCCAAAACTGTTTCACCCATCTATGAGGATGGACTTGGCTTTTGTCATCATGAATTCTCACCCCCACCTCTAATAGTTCCTTAAAAAACAACCCAGAATTATATATTCAAGATACCTTAATTTCTGCACATTGAGTCCTGCAAAGAAAGTAAGGACTGTGGATGTTCAGGTTGGGTTTGGTTTTGTGTTTTTGTTTCTGGTTTGGGGTTTTTTTTTTGCACAAGTCTGTGGTTTTTGTGGTTTTTCTTTAGCGCTTTTATTTCAATTATTTAGCAATTAAAAATAATTCCTAGCTAAGAACTCAGTCAGGAAAAGCAAAACCTGTGCTGCCTTTTGGTAAGCTGAAGCGGTGACTTGTTTTTTAAAATATTTATTTGCAATATTGTGGCACCCTCATAGCTGCAGCCGCGAGGCTGTAGCTTGGCAGGGTAAGTGGAGTAAAAGATGGTTGCTGCACCAAAAAAGCTCGCAGTTTAGGGGGAGCCTGAGACAACAGATGGGGAAAAGCAGATGGAGATGCGTCAGAAAAACCAAGGCGGTATTGATCCGTGCTAAGTTTGTTGCTGGGCACTCTGGGTGTGCGGAGGAGTGGAGACCAGGCTTTTAGAAGACGGAGCAGTGGGCAGTTCGGACACGTGCTGGCAAGGTGCCCTCGTGTGCCATGGGCTTTGTCCTGGGGCTGCAGCTCCCAGCCTTTTGTAGAGTTTGCAGGGAGGGGCTGCAAGGGTCTCCAAATAGGACACAGGAGGTGTATATATATATATATATATGTGTGTATATATATATATTCTGAATCTGTATCCATGGAAAGATTTCCCTCCCTCTTCCTGAGGTGTGTATATATAGATACAATTTTTATTTCTTTTTTTTTCCAAAATTTAAAACAAATTGCAAAGGCTTGGTTCTGGTGGGTTTCAGTTTTGGCTTTTTTTTTTTTTTTATGTTTGGGTTGTTTGGCGCTTTTTTTTTGGTTTTTTTTTTTTTTTAATTAAAGTGTTTTTCAGAAATAAACCATTGAAAGTGGAGTTGTTTTTTTTTTTTTTTCTTTATTGGAATGTGTATAAATTTGGAGGTCTTTTTCCCTGTTCTCTTCCTCTGTTTTCATGAGAAAAGAAAGACAGTGGCAGTCATACAAGTGAAGGGATTAACTGCCCTTTGAGTGGGACATGAGGGCAGAGTGTCCTGGAAAGGCTGAAGTTTTCAAGCATGATGTGCAGCTGTGCTCCTGAAAGGTGAAAGTCCTTCATAGTCTGGAAAAGCTTTTAGCTATGGTCCTCACCATAGTTAAAAAACAAAATGCCTAATGGAGCATCCCCATCCTTTCCTCCTGCACTGGATATCCAGGAGTTTTGGAGTAGCGATTTATAGAGGCATTTGCTGTCTACAGCCAGGGTAGGATTCAGGAAGGTCTCTGAATACTTGATTTCTCATTGGTAATGATGTGCATATAGGCAGGTGCACCAGAGTTAAAATCCTATATTTTCTTCACCCGTCTACCTTTGTGGGTAGAGGTAAATGTTAAATGACAGTCAGACCTTGAGAGCAAGATTCTCATCTCTTTTCAAGCATGATTGGATCCTGTATCAACCCATCTACTTAAAAGGATCACATCACTGGGGTTCTCAAGTGCCCTTTTTTAAACCTAAAATTTGCACTACCAAACCATGGGGAGCTGAAGAATTTCAGTCTGTGTAATTTGTCAAGAAGAATTGAAGAGGTTGTGGCTTCATAGTTTGTATGTGCCTGCATGGGGACAGGATTTCTGTCGAAGGTTTTCTTTCATCTAACAGATGAAAGTAATAAAAGACAGTGAAGTTAGAGAAATTCAGACTAAAAAGAGTCCTATTTTTCTGGCTCTGGACAGTTGTAGTAGCTGTAAAGTGCTATTCTAAGGTTATGGTCCAGACACAGAGGCCAAGCGGTGAAATTCCCTGACCATTATTATCCAGGAGCACAGAATAGATGGTCTGATTTGGACTAAAAACCTATTATTGCTTAATAAACACAGTTTAAGCCAAAACTTACCATAGGATTAGAGGGCACAGCTCTGTTTTGCACAAAAAGCTAGGAGAAGATGCCATGTCTCTTCTGGGAATGGATAATATCTATTCAAATACAGTGCTGTCCCATGTTTTTCTCCTCTGGGCTTCTTGAATACCATTATTGCTGTGAAATGTTATAAATAAATCAACAAAAGAAAAGATTTGTTATATATATTCCTATATTGATTCTAACAGGATATAAATAAGAAAACATTAGCACCAGCTTGCCTCACATAAGAAACATGATTTTCTTGTTCTGTCACAGCTTGAAACATTGCAGACCATATTCCTTTTAAAACACTTTCTCACTGATAGCAAGGTGTAATGGAGCTTTTCAGACTGTTGGTACAAATTTTTGGATTAAAAAGTTTGCTATCTGTTACAAAACATCAATAAGCATTGATGTTTTCATAGCATGAGCATAAGATTCAGGGAGGTGTGGGGTAGGAGTGCCTTGTTCCATTTCTGGGGGCATGTAATATTTTATCATCTTGCAGCCTTCTTGCAATTTGGTATGCTGAGAGAAATTAATTTGACTGTTTACAATATTTAATTTTCAATAATTATTCAAGCATATAGAATGACAGGCATTTACAGTATGTAGTAAACAGATGGATTAGCAATTGTGCATGTAATTAGAAATCACACTTAAAATACAAACGTGCGTTTGAATATTCAGTTACCTTTAAAAAGAGAAAAGGTATAAATAAAACTGTGAGTGCCTTAGGAATTATTTATAGAGTCCATGAAGTGCCCTTCATAAGTGGGTCTTTGCCAAAAATATTCATTGAATTCCAACTACAAATTGCATATACTTCTTTTTTCCTAAGATAAGACTGAATTGTTCGGATTTGTTAGTTTTTCCATGCTGTTGTGATTTTAGAATGACAGCAGGATCACTTTTCCCAGCCTCCAAAGAGAGACATCCCCCCTGCATCACTGTGTCCATGGTGTTGGTGGTGTGAATGCAGGGTGCTGACTCCTGCCTGGCTCCCAGTCCTCAGCCCTGCCTTTGCTAGGGGTCCACCTGAGCCATGACACTCAAGAAATGATTTTGTTAGGACAAGATAAATCTTTCACAGATATTGTGGAACTGTCAAGATGTGAAAGTACTCTAAATGAATAACAGTCTGATCTTACTACTTTAGCGTTCATCCTTTTCCCCACCTTGAATTGTGTTGCAGTCTTTCATTCGGTCAAAACTGATTTGTAGGATAGATGACACAGTGACCCCCAGCGAAATCACCAAAAATGCCTGGAAATGATGTTTAGAAATTACTTTTGAGAATCCATGTTAGACACCTTTGAAAATACATTCTTCCATGATCTTGGTGTGGTCTCCTCACACATCTCCTGGGTTGAATGCTTTGGTGCTGTGCATGTGGCACATGCACCAGGCTGTCTTCATCAGAGCTGGTGTAGAAGAACCCCAGCTTAATTTTCTCTGTTAATTTATTAATTAAAAAAACGCCAAACAAACCCAAAGAACCCCAAACAAACCCCACTCTTTTGTCTCACGAATACTTTGGAAAAAATGGGCTATAAATGTAACACCTTCAAGGAAAGAGGTTGATCCTGCTCTCAGGGAAGTCAGTGGGATTCTTGCCATTGCTGCAGATGTGTGGGATTGAACCCTTAGTGATTATCTGAGTGTGAAATGTGAAAATATATTTAGCCAGGTTCATTTGACAGTATTAGAGACAAATTCTCATGTAAGGTAACAGTTGGAGCTGATTTCTGTGGCCTTTGAGCATATTGACCATAAATCATGTCATGAGTATGAAATACTCCTTCCCCCTATATGTATCTCCTCCATTTAAAGGAATTATAATTTAACATAGAAAAAAAAAAAAATAAATTCAAATCTCTGCCCCTCAAAAGCTTACTGGATTTAAGTAATTATGTTGACTTTAGGAAAAAAAAAGTAGTTTGAGATAGTTATTTTCCATGTTTTTACTATATTGTATTATTAATTTTCATGCTATTGTTCTATTCACTGTTGTAATTCAATCAGTTCTATGTATTTATTTGTTGATGAACAAGATTTTTTTCCTAGACTTTCCAGTATAATGCATGAGAGCCCCTCTATTTTTCCTGTTTGTGATATTTTCTGGTTTAGAGATGGAAGCAGAGTTTTTGAGAGGTTTTGCAGTGCTGTAGGACAGTGAACAAACAGATTTATAGGCTTTAGGTCAGAGGGATATTGTATCACCTGCTCTGACCCCTTCATGGTAGACATGGTAGAAAATCACCAAATTAGTCCTACACTGAGGTGTCTAACTGGTGTTTGACTAAAGCCTGTATTCCAGGAAGATACCGATTTAAAGGCTTCAAGACCTTCTTCTTTTTTTGGTTCCCCTGATACTTATCTCTTGTATTATTTCAAATGTCTGGTTTATTTTTCATTTAATTTGTCTGCCTCTTCTCTCCACCGTTAGATTTCACTGTCCTTTTCTCTGCTGGAATAAAAAACCCCTTTACTCCCTAGTAATTTCTCCCTGTGCAGGTACTTATATGCATGAATCCAATTATTAATTAATTAACGACAGTATAGTTTTTAATGCAGAGAGAAAAAGAAGCACTGATTTAATTGGTGCCATATTGTCGTTGACTTACATGTTAGAAAAATGCAGGCTGTTCTGCCTCCATGAAGACATTTGTGGTCACAGTGTAGACGTGACTTCCAGAGTCCTCCCTGATCAAGTCTGAAACATGCAGGAAAAACCAGGGTTGGGTGCAGAGGCGGGTTTGAAGTAGCTCTGAGAACCTTCTCAGCATGAGCAGCAGCAGCTGTCAATGCACCAAAGAAGGGGTGCCAGGTTATTGTTCACAAAAATTACTGCTCATGGTGCTGGCTCCCATGGTAAGCTGATAGATTCTTAATGTCTTTTTGTTGTAGATAGGAAGTGAATGCATATGGCTTAGCCATTTTTCACCCACCATGGTTACCCCCCTCCTTCTTCAAGGACAATTTACTCCGCTGTTTTTATGGCTTGAGAGAGAAGGCTTTTGGCTTGGGGATACTTATGCCCTTTAATGCTTCCTTTGCAGTCAAAATAATGAAAATTTGGTGCTGTCTCTAAATATGTAGGAAGCGTCTTTGTGGTAAGGTACCTAGATAGATGCAAGATTTCTAAACATCACAGTATATATTTAAAGGAGAAAAAAATGAAGACCTAAGTTCTGATATTCCCAGAATGTACAGCCGATGCTCTTAAAAATTCCAGTTTGTTTCTGCTCTGGTCCCACTGATCACATTCATGCACACTGAGCCCAATCAATGTGGGTTTATCAGCTGCAGATGATGAGCAGTGTCACATAGCACAGAAGAGGTCCAGTGTGAACCATCATCTAAGCACTGCAATCACGTTTGCTCACCAGAGCGGCAGGCAGTGCTATCCATGCTGTCCCTTGGTGCTCTCCCATCCAGTTAATGGCTTTTGTCCTGCAAACAGGATGGTGCTGGCTTCCTTACCCACTGGCAAAACTTTGCTAATGCCACAGAAGCCAATGTAATAAATCATAGGGACTTGTCTTTTTGGAAGACAAGCTAACATGGGTGAGGGATTGGCTTTAGCTGGCGAGTAGAAGTTGGGGGAGGCTCACAAGTTAGAACTTGGCTCCTCTGAACTCCAGCTACCTCAAGATGTTTCACAGTGTTTGCTCTAGCAGGCTGGCAGTTAACTCACTTGTGTATTAACAATTCCTTGTTAACTTGAAATGTGGGGTAATTAAGACCTGGATTCCCTCCTTAGCTCTGCCATAAGGCTTGTGCATGTTCTGGAAGTGTCTCTTGGAGCAGCTTCCCCTGCACAGAGGTCAGGATTGTGCCCCAGCCAGCTGACTTCACGCCAGTGGGGCAAGGCTGGTGCCCACACATGGACAGAAAACCTGACTCAGCCCCCAAGAAGGACTTGCAGCCTCTAAGGGAATGGGAGTATAAGAAGCACAAAAAGAAAATACATTTTTGTTGTTTTCATTTGCCTTCTGGTTTAGGGCAGACTGAACAGATTTCAAACTTCAGATCCACAAATACAGCTTTTTCTGGGGATTGTTTTCATTTTGTTTCTTGTAAATGAAAGCTGAGTCTCTTGCAATTACCAAGTCTCAAGACTTTGGCTAAAATACGGAGCATGAGGAAGACAATGACAAATCCTTGATGAGACCCATAACTGGCAGTGAAGTATGTGGTGACACTTGCTCGCTTGGTCCTCACAATGAAATTCTGTGTCTGAAATCACGACTTTATGACTGTGAGCAGCAGCAGTAACGATCCCCTTCTTCCTCACAGTGCTCTTGTGTGAGTTATTTCATTACTGCCTGTAATGTGCTTTGAGACCTTGGATTGAAGAGCAGGGTGATTATTATGGTAGTTTAATAATACTGTTTAGAAGGATGTAGTACGCTGCGGCGCTGGCTTTCATGGAAACACAATCTGCATTCAGTGGAAATGTTCTCAATCACCAAAGTCAACTCCCAGAGTCAAAGTCACACTTGGTATTGCTGCTGCTCCATCTTCAGCAGCTTTTGGGGAGCTCAGTGCAGCATGGTCATCTTCCAGTTCCCAGCTCCATGGCAGGACATAGCTACACTGGTTGTTCTCACCCATACTGTGTTCTCACTGAAATCATTGCATGTAGAGTTCTGTGCTTTGGGACCAAGGGCATTTGCCTCAGGGTACCTGTCCTTCTCCTCTGATTTCCACTATTGCCTGGTTTTAATATTGCTCCATGCCAAGAGGCTGCTGTGATAGTACTTGGGTTATCCCTGCACCTGACTCCGGATACAGATTTTTATAATTGCTTTCACTGTGACTTTACTCTTAGGTGGCAAACACGTCTTGCAGGTTGGTCTGCTGGCTTTTGAGAAGGAAGCAATACCTGCTAACAAAGGCTTCAACACCAGGAAGAGCCGTTGTTGTTTGAGACAATCAGTCATTTCCCTGGTTTCCCATTTAGAGGGAGCATGGGGATTTCATGGCCTCCCCAGGGCCCAAACCTGCAGGACAGGTTTCCTGGTACCGGTGGCTGAGCTGCCACCTCTGAGGCAGCTCCTGCTCTCAATGGGGATGTGCCATCTGGGTGCTCTGCCAGCTCCCAAGCTTTCCCCTGTCTGTGCTGCTGCCAGTCTGCCCAAGGACCCGAGCTCATGCACAATCACAGAGTTTTGCAGATGTTGCAGTATTGCTCAGTATCTGGAGAAAAGGAAATTTCAAAACATCCTTTTTCCATCCAGTTATGTGACCTTTTATATATTTTGTCACTTTCCAGGCTATTGTGCTCTTTTGACTATTATCTCTTTTTTTTGTTAACAAAGGCAGATGTAAGGTTATTGAAAAATACCATTTGCTGCTTAAATTGGTGCCTGAATTACTGTAGTGTCTGTACTGTAGCATCTCAGAGTTTGTCCTGTATTCAGATTTTTACATTAATCTTTAATGAAACAGCATTTAAATACCTTTCAAAAATGCATTAACCAATCCATTTAGCATTTCCAATAAGATGCAGACTTGTTCTATGTAAGAAATACTAATATACTGTTCAATTCTCAAGTTGCATTAACGCATATATTAACCAGAAGCATAAAAAACCTCTTCAGAATGCCTCTGTAATGAAAGCACAGAGAGGGCAGATCTTCCCATTGTGTCTTCAGTTGGAGGGTGTGAGTGGATCTGTGAAGGTTCTAGGAAAAGAACTTAGCTGTTAGGAAACTCACTACCAGTATGGGAGGTAGGATCTGTGGCTCTAGACTAGAAGATAAAAAGGAGGGAGAGATTTTGGGGTAGGAATTGCCAAAACTTCATCTCTATTGCCCTCCTTCTGTCTCCTGCCTCCCACCACTACTGGGCATCACAGGACAAGTAGCATGAGGAATCTCTTTACCCTCCCTTCAGTTTCCCCTGTGTACCCAGTTTAGCAACACTTTCAGTAAAGACAGAGGAAAGAGAGGCGTGAAATTATATATATTTTTTGTCATCCAGCTTGTTTTCATTTTTTTCTTGTCCTGTGTCTGGAACAATTAGTTTTGGTCCACATTTAGGGCCTCCAAGGGCTGTCATAATATAAATGATGTAAATAGAAAAGCTGGTCTCTTCCACCAAAGTCATGCAGGTTTCTTCCCTTATTTGGTCACAGAAAATGAGAAATGGCAAGGAGCTTTCAGATTTGGCTTTTCAGATTGATTCCTGACCGTATGTGTCATGTGAGACAGATAAATGCAGTTTAATGATAAATTCCAAAGAGAAAGGAAGAATTAGGAGGGATTTGTCTGAAAATACAACATCTTTGCCAGCCAGCTACATGCTAGAATATAATTTCTGACTGATTATCATCTAGTAACAATTAAACATCTTTAACCTTTTCAACCTCCTGTGATTTGGTGCGTTAATGAAAACTGTAAAATGGAGCATCCATCTCTCTGAAGAGGTTACAGAGAGGAAAAAAATGGTTGTGAGACTTAGCAAGGTTTCATTTACATAGCAAATCTGGTTATTACTTAAATTGTCTGTCAGAACACTGTAAGACAGTGTCCAGAGAAAGAATATTCTTCTGACACTAATGATAAGATTTGAAAACTGAGAGGAATACAGTGGCAGGAATTGGTGGGGTTTTTAGTTGGCCTTTTATTGGTTTTTGGGGTTCTTTTCCTTTTCCTGTGTTAAAAGAATATTACTAAAGTTTTAAAATACTATTTTAATCACCACTTCATAATAGTCTTAAATATATATAGCTGTATTTTTTACAAGTAAACAGTTTCATATTTGTAAGGACGTCAAAACTTAGAGCTCTATTTCACCATTTGGGACTGATTTGTCTTGTTCTCAGGTTAAAAAAAACCAACTGTTGCCATGTGGGCTGAAAAGTGATCTGTAATGACTAATCGACTGCAAACATACACCATTCGGGTATTGAAGCAGATAAAATTGTCAGGCATTTTTTAAATCAGGCTCTCAATATTTTTTTCTCCCCAGATGCTCCGGGCTCTAGCAAGTGCTCGCTATTCAGCAGGCATTAAACAGGAACACTTAGCCATTTCTAAGAACAGATTGATCAGTTTAATCTCTTTCTTTAAAGGTGAACAAAAAGCACTGTACATTTTGTGTATCACAATGATCTCTTGAAATGAGGCTGTGTGGTTTTCCTGAGTCTGCAACTGTTCAGCGTGCTCTGCCTCTGCTGCAGCTGTCGGTGTATAAATAGGCTGTGGGCTTCTCCAGGGGTCTGTGCTGCTGACACGCTTGTAGATCATGTTGGCCTCAGCCTTCATCTGAATTCCCTGAGGTCTCCACAGTAGGAATTTGTCTAACAAGGGAGAATCTCCGTACCAGCCCAAGGAGGCACACTGCATACAACTTCAGTCCTCCTCGGTACTTGTCTTACATCTCAGCCTCAGCTTTGGCAGGCATCTGACACTAGTTTTCTAATAAGAAAACAAATAGCTTCATGTTACATTTGCCGTCTTCACGGCTGAGCAATAGTCACATAATTTCTGTAACGTACCTTCTGCCATTCTCACATGAAGTGCAAGTCAGAATTTTAAACTATACCCTGCTAAAGCTCACCCAGGTGGTCAGCACTTAGCTGCTGCTATGAGGGACACTGCAGAGCCTGGATAAATTCAGCTCTGGAGGCATCAGGTACAGGCTGAAAGCCAAACACTGCACAAACTACTGTTCCTCAGGCTCCTGAACATTTTCAGAAATGCCACATAGCACACGTGTCTCAGCTTTGGTGTGCACAGGCATGGAGACAAGGCCAGGGGATGGGGCATGGGTGGAAAGACTTGGTGATGGGGAAGGCTCATTATGGGAGATGAAAGAAAACTCTTTATCTTCCAAACGGTCCACAAACAGCGTGGTAGCACTCCCCAGCACTGTGAACTTGTAGTGGATGCAGTGTAAGAGATCCATCCCAGTCTCAGTTCACTCCCTCTTTGGTGCAGAAGGAAATTAGTGGTGGAGAAGGGCCTGAAAAATGGGATGGGGAGCATCTGCTGAACTTAATGTTGTGAGGTTCAGGAGACTGTGATCAGAAATCATTCAAAGGGAGAGGGCAGCTTATTTGCACACCCCATCTCTTTTGTTGCTTACATTTGTTTATAAATCTCATTCTGATGAGAGCCATCTCAAAGCTGCTGAATTCCCCAGGTTGGCAGCGCTCGTAACAGTGGAGCAAGGTGGTTTTCAGCTGCTCTGCCTTGGCATGCTGAGAACAATCCTTTCATGCTATTAAAGCCTAAAATGACTTCCTAGGTCTGGAGTCCCAGCATCATACTCCTCTTGATCAGAATTACTTCTAGGGTTATAAAGAACAAAGTTCACAGCTTCAGAGCATGCTGGGTAGCTTTCTTCAGTGCCACAGTAACCTGTTAGGAGGTGCATTAATGATGAACACTACAGCTTTGCATAGTACTTTTGAACAAGATGTGAAGAGACAGTAAACCACGGGGAAGGGAACTCTGAGTTATTGGTCATGTTTTATGCTGTCAAGTAGCTTCGTACTAATCACGTACAGTTCGAGCTTTCTTCTGAAGAGCCCCTGGACATAATTGCCAAAGATGTATCTCAAGGCAAGTTTGACAAAAAGGCAAACTTCTTGTTTCCCCAGCATTGACATTGACCAAAATGTCCTGAAGTCCTTGCAGAGGAGGAGCCTTATTAATGTCTCAGCAACAATGTGAAGGAGCTTCACAGCACAGGCTGCAGCTGTCAGTGTGGTGCCTTGCCACACACACCACAAACAGCATGCCTACTTTGTTTTCCTCCACTTTAAGTATATTTTAGAGTTTTTTTCCACTAAGAAATCTGGATGTGAAGATCCCTGCAGTTGTACTAGCAGTCATAAAAAGTAGGTGGTCCATTCTTTGTTGCAAAAGAGCTATCATGTGTGTGGAGGGGGGGTTGGAGGTGTCAAAACTTTTCCCCTCTTTATTTCAAATAACAGAAGGGAAAGTCAGTTTCTAGGACCTTTTAATTTAAAAGCACTTTATTTCTGGACAGTCTTTTAACACCCAGTGCAAACTTTAGAGTTCTTTAACAAACCAATTGTTTTTGCGTTCTGTAACAATATCTGAATGAGAGGAAACGAGACATTTAATTGTTAAAAGGCATTGATTTTGTGAAAAGTCAGCCATGTTAGAGATTCATACAATTGTTTAACTTGGAAAAGACCTTTAAAATCATCAGACTAAACTGCTGGCAGCCAAAAAGATCATTGTGTCACAACATATACAGTACTTTTCCTATTTTCTGCCTTCTTTCAGTGTCTGCTGTAGCTCTATGGCCATCTGGGTTTGGAGAGCAAAATTTCTAGGTCATCATTTTTATGCAGCCAACTAAATATGTGGCACATTCAGAGTCCAGGACTCTGGATACAGATGAGATTCAATGCAGAAAATTCAGCATGCGTGAAAGGCGTGTCATATATTAAAACTATTTAATTTAGTGTTACCAGAAAAAAAAACAAGGATTTTTGCAAGCATAAGATGAAAGGTTAGAATTGTGTTACATTAAAGGCAGACTGGAAATCTGGTGCCAAAATGTCACTAGAGAGCAATTTTTATCCCTTCTAGTTGTACTTTGTGAGAAAACAGCATTGTAAAATTCATTGTTCAGTGAGACCTCACTATAGTGGATTATTTCTGTGTGGATGAAGGGACACCATGCTCTGAATTCACTGCCATACACACTGAAGTGGCATAGTGGCACCTTTCCTTATTTGTTGTTATTTTAATCCCTCTTCTTACATTTATCTAGGTTCTCTGTTTTAGTTGTTATGAGGCAACAGCTGAAGAAATACTTTATAGTGCATTTAATGAGCTGTTAGAGGAGAGGCACATCTTCAATACATACGGAATGTCTAAATCTTTGAGATAGTTTGCCTGAGGCCTCCAAAATATTACCCAGGTGCCAGCACTAGAAGATACCAACAACTCCTGGTGAGACATGTACATTGGATCATAGTACAAGTGTGCATTATTCTCATCTCAAGTTTGCATGGAGATAAAGGAGAGAAGGATGTAGTAAAAACAGTCAAGTGAATAAAGCAGTGTCTGCTGCTCTAGGTAAGTTTCTTTGGAAAGGAGTGCAGAGTGCTGATTGCAAGAAGCTGGGTTGCATGTGTGACACTTGTAGTGCAGGAAGCACCATGAGGAAAGTAAGGCATTTTGAGTATATGAAAGAGAGAGGTGTGCTGGACTTCATTAGGAATTCCAGTCACTTCTTCAGTACATGACAGGATAGACAGTGTATTTTGCTGTTTAGTCACTTTACTTGTTCCCTATACAATCCACAGAAAGGTTAAGCATCTTTATTTTTTCTTTAAATGAAAGTGGGCATCAGTGCAAGACACAGACATCTCTGAGACTGCATTTTAACAAGTTAGCTACATGGTGGAATTATTTTAGATTTGCTTTGAGTTCTGATTTAAGGGAACTCTTTTCACCTACAGCATCTTTTTCTGTGCTAATGTTACTGGACTATTTGAACCAAAATTTGTTAATGCATTTACTCGCAAAGGCAGAACCAGAAGTGGCATTTACAGCTTTTCCCACTGTTATGCATGATACCTTTTCTACAAGCCTCAGTGTCATAATTTTTTTTTTTTTTTTTTAAAGAAGACTACTCCAACCCAAAATATATTTATCAACTTCAAAAGTTGGGATTGAAAGAGAAGTTCTTTGAATTAAGTCTTACCCATCTGCTGGAGGACAGGACCTCAAGGTCTCACTTTTTACTTTGATTTCAGTCCTGGCATCAACTGATACAGAGTTAATTTTCATCTTATTAGCTGGTAGAGTGCTGTGTTTTGGATTCAGTATAAGAACAGTCTTGATTACACATTGATGTTTAAGTTTCTGCAGAGCAGTGCTTACCCTAAGTCAATGATTTATAGTGTCCCATGCTCTGCCAGCGAGGAGGTGCACAAGAGCGGGGAAAGAGTACGGTGGGGAGAGCTGCCCTGAACTGGCCATGCCACAGATAATCATGCTTAGTTTATAAACTACAGACCATGCTTAGTTTATAAACTGGGGGGAGTTGCCCATAGGTGCTGACCACTACCTGGGGACAGGCTGGGTCTTGGTCATTGAGTGGTGAGCGACTGTAATGGGCATCGCTTGCTTCTCTGGCGATGTGAGAGCAACTTGAGGGCAATTTCCTATTGCTTTTTACTTCAGAGAAGAGACTGACCCACATCTGGCTATATCCTCCTTTCAGGGTTTTGAAGAGAGGAATATGGTCCCTCCTCAGCCTCCTTTTCTCCAGGAGGAGAAACATCCCTATCTCCCTCAGCAGCTCCTCATCAGATTTGTGCTCCAGACCCTACCCCAACTCTCTTACCCTTCCCTCCACTCCAGCACTTCAATGTCTTTCTTGTACTGAGGAGCCCAGAACCGAATTGAGCACACATTCAAGATGTGGCCTCACCACATAGATGTATTTTTATCTATGCATGTGTGTGTGTATGTGTGAACCTTACTATATGTATTTTTTTCATAAGGTAAAAAGAAAAATTGGAAAGTGCCTGGGACAAAATGGAAGTAACATATGCTTTGGCAGATTTCTGTCTCATGTAGTATTTTATTTTGTGCTTAGAATCTATAGATACATAATTCTAAATGTATGCAAAAAGCCCTCCATGTTGTCAGTACCTTATATTATAAATGCAATTTTCTATTCCATTGATAATGCAGATTTTTCTATAGAAAGTGCAGATATAAAAGAACATTGCTAAGTATAGTTAATAACTGGAGATAAGTGTAACAAGAATATTTCCTTTAATAAAACTCAGAACTGCCATCCTGAGAGTGGCTTTTGAATTAGCAGAACCAAAACCTTCTGTTTTCTTTGACCACATTTTGAGCTGAAAATAAACAGGGTGATGACATTAAAATCCTAAAAGCAGCAGCAGTGTTCCAGCATCATACCTCGTCCCTTGTGGTTTATGGCAACCCACACAGAGGTTTAGATCCAACACAATTAAAAAAGTCAAGTAGTCCCACTCCAGAATGAGAGGTGGCAGTTACCACTGCCTTTTAGAATGTGTACAATTGCGATATTCTGCTGTTAAAATTATGAAAAGTGTTCCTAAGCATGATGTGTTGCATTTGCCAAAGAACCCTTTAACCATGGGATGATGTTTAAAAGCCCCAGAGACTGCTTCTGATTGCATTGCTTCTGCACACACTTAACTAATATGTTAGTAGGCAGAGAACTATATGAAATCTTTATTTTGAGGTGATGCTCTGTAATTGCGCTTTATTTTGTTTGGTTGTTTTTCTTTGCAGCACAGTTCCAAACTTGGAGGAGAATCCATTTTCATGAAACATGAGGTTGTTAAATCCCACTGTTATGTTGTTGTTGTTTTCCTCACATCAGTCATCTTCTCTGCAGAAGCTGTAGATAAGGTGAAGTTTGTATCTTCTCTCACAAATGACTGTAGAGCTGTTTTGAATCCACCCCCAGTGCATAATGAAGTAAAAACCTTATGCATACATGGAGGTGAGGGGGGGAAGAAAAGCCACTTGAAATATCCAACATAAAACTAATGTGTCAAAGAAAACAGGCTTTTTTTTTTTTCTTTTTTTTTTCCCCATAGTAAAGTAGTTAATTCTTTTGGTAATAGTAATTATGTCACATTTGTTCAGTAGCACGTATTAAGCAAGCCTGTGTAACCTTTGTGCCCCTTCACATGTTTCACTGCTTCTGTTTGCTGAGTGCTCAGAGCAGGGGCATAAAATACTAAGTACGTTGAGCTCAAATGGTAAATATTCAAACTGAAGTATGGTGCATCATTAATTAAAATTAATGACATTTGCGTTTTAAATGGCTGCATTTGCGTGTTGGTGCTGTCTGGACGTTAGGATGATGTTTGGACGAGGCTGGGAGGGTCCCTTGGGCTGCATCTTGCCGTGTGTTGGTGAGGATACTTGTTCTGGCTGAGGCTGTCTTTGAACAAAGATACACCGAGTCCATGCAAAAGTAAATTTGTGCAACTAATATATACTTTATACACAGTGTCACTCTAATGTTCAGCGTGATCCCAATCTATTTATAATCCATGAAACTGATAGAGTGATATTCAATACTGTATGGATTCAGCCAGCTTCTTGTAAGATGAGTAATAAATTTATGTGATGTTCTTTAACATCCCTCTTTACAAATGCCTGTTGTAGAAGCACAGTCACAAAAGGACAACTGTTTCTGGAATAACGAATCTGTTTATACACTGATCTCACTGCCAGTTTCTTCTTACTGTCTCCTAGAGCAATCCAGTGATATTTGTATGGCAGCAGACCTTTTGAAATAGTGATTTGTGCATAAATTTATTAGAAAAGCAAATTAGTTCATCCATCCCAAAACTACCAAAACTTGTGATGAGCCTCTTGTTCAGGCACTGGGAAGTTCACAAAATCTGTAGTTTTCACAGAGTTACTAGGAATCAGCAGTTCAGTTCTCTGACTAGCATTTCATTAATTTAAGAAATCAGGTAGTATTATATTTTTGCTAGTATTGTATTTTATAATATAATTATATATTATCATCATAATACCTAATTTAAAAAATATTATTTATTAACTTTGTAATTGAATTCTAATTAGCCTCTCAAGGCAGTTTGATGCAGGAATAAAATACAAAATAAAATAAAGTAAAAAAGTAATCTTTTTAGACAAAGAAAGCCACAAACGTACTCTAAGAAAGCACAGAACTTCTTTAAAGTGTGTGCAGATTTAATGTACTGTCCTGGTTAAAAAAAGGTTTCAAATTTAGTGTATAGTTACTGTTTAGTTACAATTCAGTGGGTTTTAATGATTACCAGCCATTGGACTGAAACTTACTTTAGGGAAATAACTAAAAAGTACAGCTGCAAAGCAAGATTAGAATTGATTATTTAAATTAATGTTTCCTGCTTGCTGATTTAAATCATGATTAGAAGGGGTGATTTAAGTCTCTTTTATTTATATCATATTGTGCAGTGTGGAGACTTGCAATCCAAGTTTAGAGATGTTACTTCCTATTCCAGAATCACAGAACTGCCTCTACTAAACCACAATTAAAATTTGGAGTCCTCTTGTCTTCACTAGTTCAAAAATACTTTTTTTCTCCCTCTGCTTAAACAAAGTACATTGATGTCACAAGTTGCCTAATTATTGTTTCCTCTGGCCTCTTTAGGCAGCCTACATACTGTTGGGTCTGGGGTTTCTTTGTCTGAAGTGTCTCTTGTTTTACTTGTCCTTGCCCACTGCAATGACTCCTTCCTTGACAACTCTTGCCAGCTCTTGGAGCAGGACAGTGTGGATAGATGTGAGTACTGGGGCTGCTGTGCTTAAGGAATTTCATTCCTCAGCAGACGCTAGTGGTGGACATCAGATGCTCTTGACTGATGACAAAAATCACCATGGAGGTAGTTTAAAGCTTGCATGATTTCCTTTGCATTTGTGGCAGGGTAGGAGCATGGACACGGTTCCTTGTTGATAAATCTGTAAAGTGCAGTAATTTTTATTGCACTGCCATTGCGTATGGCGGGCTGTGTGTGTGTCTGGAGGTTAAACATGGCTTAGTATGCTATGGTCTGACTTTGCAGGATAAGACTTTTGTATGAACTTTTCAGTTTCATTTAAGGGAATAGTCTTGTGCAGCTGGAGAGTAGTTGTAGTCATGGCAAATAGAAGGCATGAAAGCTTTCACTGTAACCTGGAGGTTAATCTCCATCACACCATTACTGGAAATACAAGGGATCATAATGAAATCTTCAGGTTTTTTGAATATCACTTGCCTAAAGCCTGAAAGAATAAATATGAGAGGCTCTCTAACTGATTTTAAAGAGGGAGAAAATGTGCAGATTTTGCTCACTCGAACATCCAAGGTTATTTTTTTTCCTTTTTGAAACATTCATAATTCTTCTGATAAGTAAATTTGGTAACGTGTAATGCAGAAGGGAATGTAAAATGCAGTGTCCTCTTCTCTTTGTACTTCTGTTTCAAAGAGCAGAAATAGCACTCCTGGTTTTAAGAATGTTCAGAATGTTGTTCTCTCATCACTTATTATAATTACATGGGGCAATTTCATAGAATGGCTGGAGTTTGATCCTTGAAGTCTTTTAGTGGGATCTGGCCCTAGTGAGTAATAAATGCAGTCTCTTCAAGGAAAGGGAATTTTTTAAAGGAAAAAGGAAGCAAATCCAAAGACTTGGAGCTCAGAGAACAAATACTGTGTTGTCAGTGTCCCTAAATTAACTGAGTGACTGATCATCACTTTAAAGTATTTTTACTTTAGGATCAGAAGGGATCCTTCAGCTCAAGAACTTGTGTATCCTCTCATACATCCCTAATGTACTAGAGCTTCCCAGAGCCTTGTTTGGAAATTCTGGTGATGTGAAGTAGAACCATTTGGGAAGAAAAGAAAAAAAAAAAAAAAAAAAAGGTATTTGTTGTTACTATCACTGTTACACTTAGTAAGATTAAAAGTGTAAGTGATACCAGTTTTTATGCTTTAGAACAGAAAACAATTCAATTCTTCTGATAGAAAGTTAAAATCACCATTTTCCTCCGTGGAGGCAGATCTTCCATCTGCTGGTGCCTTGCACCTCCATAAGAAGCATGCAGCACTGAGCATTGTTGGAAGTATAATAAAGATGACACTCAGTTAACCACTCATTTCTTTCAAATAACCATGTTATTGTCTTAAAAATGATATGAGGGACATAATATCCAACAAAGCAGATAAACTGAGAGGAAAAATAATGAAGGTTTCGTTATATGGATTGCTTAAATTAAAAATGTATATACTTTGGAACTCAGGGCTCATTTATTATAAGATACATACACCCTCATGGCTTTTGGCTGTGGATATTTAGCAGTCCTTGGGGCTCACTCCCAACAGAGGTCACAAAAGGATTAGTTCATTAAATAGGAACAGCTGCATAGAAGAGAGGGATTGGGGTTTTTTTGATCCTCCTTTACTACTGGAAGTTCTTACCTGACATAGTGGACTTTTCCATGCAACCTCAGTTGCTTTCATAATAGATCTATCAGAGTAGCTGTCATTTTTCTGTGGCAGTGGCTAATGTTCAACATTCAAGAAAGTGAACAGGAATGTATGTGTTCACCCTACTCTTTCATCAAGGATTGTCTTTTTATTTATGCCTAATCTCAGTGTCTTTCCATTTGATTACAGCCTGCAGTTCAAGCAAGAGAAAGAAAGCTGCAAAAACCCAAGAGGCAGATGGAGTTTTGTTTTCCTGTTAGTGGAGAAACTTAAATGTATCTATGTTTATTTAATAGTACCTGTGGCAGAAATTGAACTGTTCTGTTCTTAAAACATCAAGTTGCTTCTTCTGCCCCTTACTTATCTGTTGCATGGGCTAGGAGCTCTTAAAACGTGAAGAGTAGAAATGAATGCTCCTGTGAGTAGGGATTCTGATTTGTATATTATTTTTTAAGTACTATAGAATACTTCAGGATGAAAGATGATACATGAATAGCCAGATGAGGTTGATTGTTAACCTTAAGCATCAAACCAAAAATACCTTGATTTCCTGGAACTACAGATGTAAATCTTGGCAGAATCACCTCCATGTTTATCCTTGCCTTTTATGTAGATGAAAGACTACCCATTCTATTGTGTTTTATTCTCTCGGAATGAGATCTTAATGACTGAGACCCAATCTGATATATGTAGCCATTACATTCCATTATCACTTTCTGTAACAGTAGAAATTCGCCAAATTACTTTAGACAGAATTTTGTCTTGCACGATGTGATGCTTACTAATTGCCTACAGCCTTAAGTGCTGTAGTAGCTATCCATCAGGGGAATGCCTCTTTGGTAGTACCCATCTGATGAGTGACATGAGGTTCTGATCATCCTAACAGGCTGTCTTCTTCTGAAGGACATGCTTGGAGGTGTCGGGAATACATGTTGTTTCGAAGCTTTCTGGATTCCTCTGCCGTAAATGTATTGTCATTTTAACTTTGTTACATTATTGATAGATTTCCAAAAGGAATCTCTAGAAAATGTCCCTAGGGAGTCAAAGGTTTTACCCATTTAGGAAAACTTACTTTCTAGTAAGTCTAGGAAATTGTCAGTCTTGCCATACTTCAGTTTAATGTGATGCATTAGAGGCAATTTTGGTGAAAACAAATATGTAAAAGGACCCCAGCATGCTGTTCTTACATGACCTTTTATTCATATTTCTTGAAGTCTCCAGCAAAGCTCCTTGGTGAATGTTTTATTTCCAAGTCATTGTCTCTGAGACCTTGAAAGTTTTGATGTGGGTTTTTTTTTTCCTTTTTTTTTTAAGTAGGGAAAATAACCACATTTGCATGACTATGACTTACCCCTTTTAGCCTTGCTATTTCAGACTGTCAGTATGTGACTTTGAAGCTGCTACGTTTTTCCTAGGGCTGGTTCAGGTCATCTTCAACAAGATTAATTTTCTAATAGTTTGCTTCAAAGGGCAGAGATAGCCATCAGTATGTCTTCTCATTTGATACTTTCTGGAAAAGGGCAGAGTCATTTCCACCATTTGCTCAAAGTGGTCTCCAACAGTAAAGCTCCTGTTAGAATATTATTTATGGAACACAGAAGTATTACAAAGTCCAACCTGATTAACTAAAGTGGCTCTTCTCTGTAATCCATTACTCTAAGCTGATGCTTGATAGATGGATGGTTATTGCCCTGTTTGTATTTAAAGCAGTTATTTCTCCAGTTATAAATTTGCTGTCAGAATTATTTCCAGCTTCTAAAAAGCTAGCGTAACCTTTTTAGAAAACTTGAGTGGTTTGAAATGTTAAAATACAAAGTGTGTTCTATGTTCATGAACAGAATAAGAAAAAAGCAATTAATTTGAAAATTAAACTTTCTGCTTTTTTTTAAAAAGACATGTAGGTGTGATACTTGGGAACATGGTTTAGTGGTGGACTTGGCAGTACTGGGTTAATGGTTGAACTCAATGATCTTAGAGATCTTAAGTGATTTTACATTTCTAAATACAGCCAAAATCTTTCCTAATCACTGACGGTAGAGGGGTAGTTGAGTTGCACTGGCTGTCCTTACTGTAGTTCTAGTAGCACTGCAGTAGTGAAAATAGAGTGGTATTATTGGTGATTGCTTTTGCACTCTCAGAGAGATGTTTGCTGTAAGGAGTAGTAGGAATCAGATCTGTCCTTGAAATTTGTTTCATTTGCACCCTACTTCTGAACTGGATATTGTTTTTCAGATCTTTCTGCAAGGATGATAAATGCTTTTCTTTTGTGGTAGTTATTTGACTTTTCTCCGAAGACAAAATACTGTTACCCATTCAGCCCAGCAAAGACACAATTTTAGAGCCTGGTAGCAATATTTAGAAAAACACATAGTACACAACAAAAGAACAGAATACTTGCTGTCACTCCCCTGTACCCCATGAATTTTCTGTGCCATCTCTTCAAGCTAGGGACATGTTTATAAAGCACAGTTTCTTTTGTGCAGTAGAAAAAATTGATGTCTTAGAAATTTTCTTCCCCTTTCCTCCTGAGACCACCTCAGAGTGTTAGATACGTTATCCTCCCTAAACCATGTTTCCAACTGTATGAAGCTGCCAAATTCATACTTTTTGCTGCCTGATGCTTTAGTCTCCTTTTTTTGTCCCTCACAGTCCCAAGTATCTGTGCACAGCAGTGCAGCAAAGTTGACTGTGTTCTTATCCAGCACAGCTCTTACACTGGGGGCTCCTTGCAAACCACAGCACCTGCATGAACTGGAGAATGGTTTAGAATGGTTTATGCAGCCGCTACCTCCTGTCAAAGAAAACCAGACTTATACTGCTGCTGTGGTTAACAAGTATTCGTTGTCTTTCTATTAGTCAGGACATTTAGAAATAGTAACCAGAGAAGTGTTCTTACAGCCATGGTGGGCCATCTCAGGAACTTTGGCAACTACACCTACTAAAAGGTCTTTCAGATCTCATATTTCTAAAATAGTGATGAACTCAGTTTTAAAAGTCTGTTAATTTTAATTTGAAAGTCTGGTTACCTCATTGATAGTAGAGCCTTATAGTAGAAGACTCTGAGAAAACTCCTTAATGCTCCTTAAAGATTAGTTCTCCTTTTGGCCTCAAATGTGCAAGACTGCCAAACTGAAATGGATATGGGGTTTGTATTAGCATTTCTAAAATTCAAGCCATTTACCTAAATGCCTAGATAAGGCTTAAAATGTCTGGATTTTATCCAAGCATCCCAATTAAAAGAGGCTAATGTAGGCATCCTTGTGGAAGGAGACATTCACAGAAGACTCATGTACCTAGATATCTGTTCAGCTTCTGGAGAACTTGGAAAGCCTTGGAATTACAGACTCTGATTTTTGCCATTCTGGAAGACTGGTGGTTAATTGTACCATTCTCTTGTCTTTCTAAAATTGAAATACATCTATTTCAGTTTGCAGTGATAAATCTGATAATAAAATCGTAATTGCAAAAAGCAATTTATTGGAGCAGCAATTAGCAGTGGAACAACTGCTTTGTTAACATACAGATGCAGGGTAATGGCTTCTGAATCAAATGGGACTTTGTGAACTCTCTGGTGAAGAGGTTCTCCCTATTAGACATTTTCCTTTCTCTGAGCGTTGTTTTCTGTTGCTTATGAGCTTGACTTGCTTTAACACAACATTATTCAAATGTCTCTGATACCCTTCTTAGCATTATCCAAGCTTTTTCTGTTTAAAGTCAGAAGCAATTACATAGCTTATATTCAGCTGATTTACTGTGTCAAACTCAGTCACCTGCTCTGATGTCTGAATTCAAGAGAGTGATTAAAAATTCGAGTAGTCTGTTGAGTGAGGCTGCTGATCCACAGGTTTATGCTGAGGGCTGTATTCAAACCAGAGCTCTGAACGCTTTCCTCAGGTGCTGCACCCACTGGTTGTCCTGGGCTGTGCAGGTAACTGTTGTCTGGCACTCCTGAACTGTGGCAGGTCTTGGTCATCACTTTCCAAATCTGATACCAGTACAAGTATATTGTAGATATCTCCAGGATTTCTGTTGAAACTCCATGAGCCACAGACTTAAGTGGTTGTCACAAAGTCTTTGACATTTCTCCTTTTCTTAGGAAAAACTCGTCTTGGGTAGAAGTTTGGGGTTGGAGGTTTATTTATTTTTATGAATAACGATGGAAAAATCGGTTGTCCCACAGGTAGACTCTTCTATCTGTCAGTGGACACCAGACTACAAGGTTCAGTTCTCAGCAGTGCTGAGTAGCCTGTAAGGGCCATTGGAAGAGCTGAAACCATAGCTTTCCAGCACTGCTGAAGTTAGCCCACCTTCTAGGGACCTGCTCTTGAAAGGCTGGGTCAGTCTTACCACACATAAGGAAGTTTCCTCTGTAGCAGATATTTGATATTACTTGAATGTATAAACAGCTACATGGTTTTTGAGTTTCACCTTTCCAGATAATATATCATTTAGTCCTCTGTTTTTTTCCCACTCTTGAAATCTCTTCCCCAGATGCGTAGGGGAGGCTGAAATCACTGGTTCCTTGGTGGGATTAGGGTAATAATACATGCTTGTAATGTCTGAAGGCGGTAATATCAGTAGAGATCTGTACTGAAAATCACTGAAATAAGAACACAATCATTTGGCAGCCTGTTTACCATAGCACTGTCATTGTAAGGTGTCATGTTACAGTGACCAGCAGACAGCCTTCTGAATAAAGTATTTGAAGACTGGAGATACTTCCCCAGGAGAGGTTTCTCTTTTGCATTCTATTACTATGCTTAGCTACAGGGATAGTGAGTAGAAATCTCAGGAGAGCCTAAAATCCACATTTTCAAATGTGTTACTTGGTGCTTAATGGTGCAGTCTTAGGCACTGGATGCCAACCTATGCACTGAAGTCTACACACTTTTCTGGTACTCCTGGACCTATCTGGGAGCTGCCAAATATGCAAAGCACTGCCACAGGCATGTAGCATCACTGTCACACATCAGAGTGTTAGTGATACACTTCTGGGCACTGTCACATCTCACCTCTGCTCTCACAGCACCTGTTCAGTCCAGTCCAGCTCAGGAGTACAGGCCACAATAGGGTAACACCAGCAAAGGCTGACAATATGGATGTAGAGCTATCACCTGAAATGCATGTGGTGCATTTTGATTTACGTGATTGGACACGTAAATCAAATTTGGATTTACTTCTTGGACAACAACAGAGCACATCAAGGTGATGATGACATTATTGATTTTTATAAATAGAGGTTTCATTTCATGTTCATAACATGTTGTCTCGGGACTGGAAACTTCAGTACTTATTCCTCAATCAGCACCATTTTATAATTAGCAGTAAGAGCTAAGAAGAGTTTAGTCTCCCACATTTTATTAGATGTGAAATCTGATCAATCTTCCTTTCTTAGCAGTGTGTGGAGCAGGGCAGCTCTAACACTCGCAATTCCACTGTAATAACATCCATGAGGCAGACTGCTCGCTGCAGTTCCTTTGGATGTGACATGCCAGCTTAATAAAAGGCAGCAATTTCAGACACATGGTGATAATAGCTTTTGCTTGTGGGCTCTGAGGAGGCATTAAGCGGTGAAGTTTTGGTCTTTTCTTACAGCAAGAAACAAATGTGTCTTAGAATTAAGTCCAATATCAACTAAGTGCAAAGGCAGCTTTTAGGAGATTGCAGAATGTGGGCTGCTGATAGCTACAGCTTTTCAAAACCAGAAAAATACTTTAAATGCAATGTCATAGGTAGATCTCAAGGGCAGGAGTGAACTCCTTGACACACACTACCCTGGTAAGAGTAGGAAAGCAGCTGTGATAGGAAATGGGTTGTCAGAAGAGCAATGTCAGTGTGTTAGGGCTTGGTTTGGAGCTCCGTGGGGCTGTGGGTTTGGGCAGTTCACCAGAGCATACGAGAGATGATGCTGCAAACCTACACTGCATTGGCAGAACTATGAAGGAGTCACCAGGGCCATCTCCACTGTCACAAAGCCAGAAGTGTTGTTTTATTTTTCCCCAGAGACAGCTATCATACAGTGGTTTCTTTGCTATAAAAGCATTGGTGGTGACAACCTCCCTGCGCTGCTCGTTAGCACTCTGACCAGCAGTCACTCTCCACAGCAGCCACAAGACCTTGTCGCCACTTCCACACAGGGATAAATTACACAGATTATCCTGCAGATAAAATACATGCTTTCCTGGCTTATTGTCATTGGTGCTTAGTGCAGGCATCCAGTGACAGCAGCTTTGAAAAGGTTCAAGAGTATGAACTGTGGGTGAGGGATGAGCAGTGTGGCATGACTGACTTACGGTGATTCGCATCCTGCCCTCAATTCCCAGCTTTCTCTACTGTTACACCCAACAGAAAGGGTCGTCTGGAGCCCCAGTAGCTGTTGCTGTGTAAGGTGACATTAATTCATGTGGTAACCATCTTCAACATTTCTCCAAGCCTGGGCTCACCACCAAAATTGACACCACAGGCTACTGAAGTCAGCACAGTAGGAATTTGCCTCTATTACTCTATCTGTGTGAGCCCTTGGAAAGGCTCAACCAGCAGCACTGGGAGCCAGTCTGTTCCTGTGAAATGTAGCAGCCAAATGCCCTGGGACACTACTATCTCCCTGGTGTTCTTTGAAGTCACCAGTGATGCCGTGAGTCCCTGTGGAGAGCACCATGCTGCCTTGCACTCCCACAGGAGCCCACAGGAGCTGTGCTGTAGAGTGTCCCACGTCCGGCTGTGCGTGGACACCTCTTGTTCCCACTCTTGCAGGGCCCCTGGAGCTACTACAGCAGTTGCGAAGGGGAGAACAGATATTAGCAAGAACCTGTGAGCGTTCACTGCCTGGCCACACACAGACAGCACAAAGAAACACCATCTGACCAGGCGGTGCCTGTGGAGAAGTGTGAAATTCCCCTTCGTCAGGAGCCCAATCTGTTCCCAAGACAATTACCGGCTTTTCATATTCCCTTTGGTCTTGGCTCCTCGTGAGCGGATGGGCAGAGCCCAAAGCACATACATGCCTGCTAGCTTCATCCCTTGGAGCTGACCTTCCATCTCAGTCAGGGGAGGTTTTCCCCAGCTCTGCTTGGCTAGGGAGATCAGGAATCCTCCATCACAGCAGATGACCTCTACCAGAAAGGAGGTGAATTTTAAAAAGGCTGGGCTTTCAAACTAAACTGTGATTAATAGATAAAGCATCTGAAACTGCTTTAGACTGTCAGGTAGATTCATTCTGCACCATGGCATGGGAAAGCCATTTGACTTTTAACTTGTGAACTGGGCAGCGTGTGGCATCTCTCTGTTCCTCTCGTGACGTTGTGTATCTGCCAAAGGCATTTCTCACTCCTCCTTTGGTGGCAACTGGTACATTAGCTAAATTCGCTTCTTCCAGCAGATGGTGATGCTGCTGCCCCGTCTGTAAGTGTGCTCTGCCTCAACAGCTCCTATCACTCCTGCTCTTCTCTTTTACTTGATATTCAGGCTGGGGGCTTCCAAGGGATTTTCTTACATCAATTTTTATGTGACACCTTTTCATTGGACTTGTGATCAAAAGAAAATGTCAGGCTCATTTTCTCAGCAAGTGTCATGGTAATGAGAGAGATCTAGGCTAAACTTTAGGGGAAACGTTTTAACCATAAGGACAGCTAAGCTGTCCATTTCAGTGATGAAATGTGAAGTGCCATGAAACATCCTCAGGAGCAGTAGAGTAGTTAGAGAATATTTGGAGTAGTAAAAGCAGTAAAGAGAATTTCTGTTGGGAATGGATTAGATATTGCCGATCTGTCTTTGGGGCCCTGATATGGACGAAACAGTTTAAAGTTGTTCTGGTCCTGTCTTCATATTCTCTTATTAAATTTGTTAATTAATGGGTTGTTCTGAACATACTGTTCGCCCTGGATGTGGGTGTCTGAACAATGAAATGTGTAATATAAATGAGGTCATTTTTAAGAGGCAGATGAACTTTGCAAATATGAGATCAGGGAGGGCTATCTATCTATCTGTCTGTCTGTCTGTCTGTCTGTCTGTCTATCCCTTTCTCCAGGCTTAGTAGAGTAAACAGCATACATATTGAACATCAGACTGATACAGATGCAAGGCCTTTTACTCTGCCTGATGTTGGGAATAGGATTTCAGTAAGGAGTTTTTAGGATGACTGAGACAATACCTTACCTAAGCTGTGTCATAAGCAGTGTGCTTTTACAGCCACTTGGTTTGATGAATATCTGAATCTGTGACTTTTCAAAGACAAGAGTTACTGGAATGGGGAGTTTTTAAAGGTGGTATTAGTAGACCTTGAGAAAGACGCTAGAGCTTTCCAAAGAGAAATGGCCATTTTCATCGGTAAAGGAGCTCCTGGGAAGACCTGGCTAAAAAAAGAGAGAGAATCCAGTCTTGCCAGCATCTTTAAAAGCAGCTGAAAGAAAACGGCCTTGTTGCTGGCTTGCTTGCTGCCAGATCCTGGAATCTCATGTATTGCTACCAGGCCCAACAAACAGGGCATCGTTAATTTTTTCAGTGGTAAGAAGTGAGTCCAGGCATTCTGAAATGCAGCATGTAAATTAATAACTCCAACGCAGCTAGCAAACCTTTCATTGTTAAATTTAAAAAAAATAGAGATCAATAAATAACAAATATTCCCAAGCATGGAACATTTGTAGGCAACTGAGTATCAGTAGGCATGCAGCTGATTCTGTATAAGTATTAAATTTGCTGGTTTTATTCTTGATAGAAGTGAATACTCGAGTGCATTATTAAATTTGCTTTTATTCCTGAGAAACCCTCTCTGATTTTATAATCAGTAATGTTTCTGTGCTTGTGTTGAAGTGCCCATGGCTAGAATTTACAAACAATATTTGAAAGTGACACTGACAGCTTTGTTCAGATGTGTTAATTTTTAATATTATTTATTGTTACTTTATTTTTTGTTTGCTGTTTTCGCATAAATATTTAGTTGAATTATAAAAATAAAACAGTGTATCTCTGCAGTATGGCCTTTTCCTTCCCAGTACTGATAGTCAGATCTGGAAGGTTGCTGATTTAAGTAAGATAACTTTCCACAATCCCTACAATGAAATCTCCTCACCATCCTTCTGTATGGATGTGTGTTCTGCAGCACAGATTGAAATGCTGACTTACATTTACATGAGAGTTTTTTTACTCAAAAGGTAGGGTAGTTTCTGCATCACTATGAAACCAAAGTGAGGTGGCCAGCCCCAGATGACAAGTTTCTTGTCCTCAGTGGCTGTTTTGCACTACTGAAGGCAGCAGAAGCCATATGAGAGATCTGAGTGAGAGTAAAATCGTTGAACCTGGTCTCAAGAAATCTGTACTGGGATCCCTATTGCCCCAGGATCTTCATAGCTTGGGAGCCTACACATTACAGAATGTTTTGCTGCAATCTGGGCCCCCTTTGTAGAGATCCTGGGTCAGTTTGGTTGCTTCCTGTAGGTTGGAAGTTGTTACGGGCTGCCTGGTGTAAGTTTGGGTTCAGCTGCTTGGGTATTCTTCCACCTGGTTGTCTGGTCTGCAAGCCACAGTTTCCATCCAGGTCCTGCTGGGAGTGCAAACTTTCATCCCCTCCATTTTCCAGATGTTGACTCTGTTTTCATCTGCCCTTGGTCTTAGTTTGGATATAAAATTAATTTGGGCTCAAGAAAAGGTCTGATGCCCCATTTTGATACAGCTCCCAAGCAGTTGCAGGTGACAAATTTGTTATGACAGCGTTCACAGCTCTGAGATTTAACTACAACGGAATGAGGCATGTGACAAGGTAAATCAGGTCAGTGGTTTGAAGGCACTGACAGATTGCAGTATTCAAGTCATTATATCCAGGCTGTATGTCCAGGTCAGTAACAGTGAGAATGATCAAATCTGCATATCATGTGGCTGTGCCTTGTAATAAGGTTGTGCTCTTAGCACGTATCTGCCGACATTAAGTATTCGCATTTGGACTTACTTTGCTTTATCACATTAAAGTTTTGGTTTGTATTTTCTTATCTACATGAGCATTCTGATGACTCCTGGGAGTTTTATTTAATAGGAATCTGCAATCTTAACTGCCACTGAACTCAGATGGTAAGAGCTCTTAAATTTTAGAATTCACTGGCATTTCCTAAAAATTGCTCCTAGATGTAAACAGTTCCCAAATTTCCTAATTTTGTATCCAACAGCTTTCCAGGCATTTGTTTTCAAAACAGCTATGTTGCTGAGCCTGTCACAGAATTAATGTCACCTAGTTTTTCAAAAGTACTAATAGTGGTATTTACACTTGGGCTTGTTCCCCAGGATTCCCTAAATGCTTACTGAAAACAAACAAGACCCAAGTGAGTCATCTGTGGGAGAATATTCCTCATTGACTGCAAATTTACATGGGGCTGCTAAGCGAGCTGTAAAGATCTGCACTATACTCACCTGCTTTTTGGTTTGAGGCCTCCTGCCCTCTGTCTGTCATGAACCATCAGATACAAACCTTGTCCTTGCACTCCAGCATCTCACTTGATCTCCCTTCCTGGCTCTCTTCTTCTAAAACATCTTGGCTGTTCAGCTTCACTTTGGATATTCTCTAAGAGACAGACTTCCTCTTTCTTCTTATCCCAAGTCCTTTCTTTCTACCTGTGTCATTTCCAGCTTCCTCTCCCAGTGTCACATTTGTCATTTTATTTGGAGCTCTAACACTGAAAGGAACTCATATTGTGTTTGGATATATGGTGAGATAAGGCTACTCTGAACAAATACTCTTTGTAGGCCTTGTCTGCACCAAATGTTCTGCTACTTTTTGCTCAGATGTCTGTGATTCTTTGTTCCCAGTGCAGTACTTGGGATTGCACAGTCACAAGCACACAGTTTATGAAGGCACGTGAGGATGAAGCCACGGGAGGGTATTGTTGAAGTCACAATAAGCAGTTTCCTAATGGTAACTTTGTTGGTTAGGAAAATAGAAGAATAACTGTCCCCTTTGAAAATGTAGTTCATCAGCAGAATTCTTCAGTGTGCTTTTCACAGTTTCCTCGGAGTTGTCAGTGTCTATTACAAGTGAACTGCGAATAGTCTATAGTATTAAATATTTAATCACAGTTTGGTACAGTATCTATTCATCAGCCTGTATAGTGAGCTTGTCTAAAGGCTTCTTGTTTTTGTGTTCAAGTCAAGTCACATATTTTTAATACAAATCTGTCATGTCTGTTATGTGGACTTAAATTGCTGCTTTGCTTGCAAAACTAGAAAAAGAAGAAACTAAAGCTGTTAGGGCTTTAAGTGATTTTGAAATACCTTCGGCAAGGATGTAGAATGCGAAGTTGTATCCACATAATAATATTCAGTGTAGAACTTAATGTAAAATAATGTGTATGGCTTGTAAGGCATGGCCACTGACCATGGTAAGCTTTATTCCACCTTTGGTACTTTATTCCATGTGAAAAAGGTGACTTTATTTCCTACTAGAAACACTCTTAGCGAATCTCTTGTCATTTGGGCATTTAGAAGTTTTTACTGTTCATTTTTTCAAGCAGTGAACAATCAGAATTAAAAGTAATGCGAGATAATGAGCCTGTGCTGCTTGTGGCCTTAAGGTATGGAACTTGATAGGAAACCAGCTAATGAGAGTATCTACAGTTGTACTAGGTAGGATAAGGAGAAAAATACCCAAGACTTATAAACCCTCATGCTTCAGAGCCAGCCCTTAATTGGGAGGGAGGTATGAAGAACTTCCACAGTGCACAGGGTACATATTTTGATTTCTTCTTGTAACTTCTTCAGGAACATCTGGTACTCATTCCTGTTAAACTGAAGGTGGTGGAGTTAAGAATTGCTCAGGGCACCAGTCAGATATCATAAATTTAAAGTTGAAGATGCCGATTGCACATTATTTGGCAGCTATATGGAGCATTAGATTTATATGTGGATATGAGTTTTCTTAATTAGTCAGTGGAGGAATGATTCCCCTTCCTTGGGGAAAAAAATGTGTGAAAAGTAGATGGTATAGGACTGGAAGCAGAAAATCAGATACATACTTGAAATGACAGATGTAGTAGTGATCAGGATATAAATAGAATAAGAAGCAGGATGCACAAAGAAGGAAGCTGTAATGAAACCAGCTGTACCATATACTGCTAAATGAGACCAGTGCTTTAGCATTTCAGCTCACTGTTATGTCTGAATAGATGATGACTTTGGTATTGCTCCATAATTGTCTGTGGTACCTGCCCTGTCATGAGTTTGGCTGGAATGTATTTTAGAAGATTTTTTTTACCTTGAAGCATTTAGAAGTGATTTGTCCAGTCCCTGAAAGCTAGATGCTTTTTGTCAAGCCCTTGACATGGTTATCTTCATAAAAGCAGAGCTATTGTTTACCTCAGCCAATTCTGTGCTGCTCATTCCTTTACTGTTTCTAGAGCAGGAGCAAGCTGATGGTTTTCTTCACTTTAGATGAACCTGTAGTGAGTTGCCATCAGCAGCGTGGGTTCTAGTTGGTGATTAAAGCATTGGTTAAATGGGCACACTTTACCAGCCTGAATAAATCCTTCAGCAGAGTATCTCTGTAATAATTTTAGTAATCACGTACCAGGGCAAGAGGTGGCATTGAACAAACCTGCAGAGGATTAAGCTGTTGTTACATTGCCCTCTGAACAACATGAAAGAGCAGGGGAAATGAAAGACTTGATTTTACCTTGTGATAGATGATTGTGGCTAGAGCTGGGGGCTGACCATCCGGTCCTCTGCTGCACAGCCTAATAATGAATTGAGAAGGCACTCATTGACCTCATCTCAAATGAAATTTGTCCCATAATCACAAGGCCTTCTTTTTCCCTTAATCTATTTTTATTAAAGGAAATCTTATAACCTTTTGACTTCAGGAGGAAAAGGAAAGTAGTCTATTAATTGGGAAAGTTTTCCCTTAACTGTTCTTTGCTGGCAACCCTCAGAAGTCTCTTTTGATTGCTGATAAAGATTATTCATCTTTGCTTGATGATAATAGTTACCATGAGAGTGAGATCGATGCGATACTAAAAATTAAGAGCATTTGAAGGGTCAGCACTGGAAATTGCATTAAGGTTTCTCATTTAACTAGCATCCCTTTGGTTGTGACTCTTGCAAGTAGCATAAATGACATAACAGACTATTAGTTTAGGTATTTTGGATTGGATAAGGCCTAGATTCACAGCTTAGCTGTTTTTCAGAACAGTGCTGAACTGATTGCTTTGGTCCCTTTTCTCTATAAAAGCAGATTTTGCCTTCTGCTTTGTTCTGTATCATCTCTTCTAAGAAGGAGATGTGATCTTGGCAATGCAAATTATAGGGAAATATTTTTAAGCAATGTTAAAAATATAATTCCTTATAGTCCACTTAAATAAAATATATTAACTCTGGGATTTGTGGGATCACTTTCACAGATATTTTATGCACTTTATCTATGCCTGTTCATATCAGCATACTGATCTTCCAGCAATTCACTTGGTCTGATTTACTTTAAATTCCATTAATCAACCTTGTGATAGTTTCCACAGCTGCACTGCTATGTAATAAAAGTGTTCTGTAAATCACTGTATATGTATATATGCACGTGCATATTTTTACATACAGAATTCCAAATGTGTTCATACAAGTTATGGGCAACCAAAAGAGCACATCTAATACAAAAATGCAAATCTCAGAATTTATTTTTTTTTTTAATTAATGTCTTTTCAGTGTAGTGAAATGTAACAACAGCTGCTTATCATTAGACCAATTATAAAAAGAATCTAGATCACCAAATTTCTGTAAAGGGTCATTAGTAATATAGTCAAATTTTGTTCCCAAGTATCTGTCTGATTTTACATTTCCATTCTCTAATTAGTAAGTGGAGCTGTCAGCATCATCTGCTCTTTGCAAGAGGAATATGATGTTGATGATAGGGATTTCATTCTCCTAAGTTTTGGGTTCCCTCAGAATTATTTTTTCTCCATAGTTCAATATCGCAGTAGTTCACAGGTTGTGCTTTCCTCTTGGTTCACAAGGTTACTTTTGCTGGTCTTCTGTACAAACTGTGATTTCTCTTTTGGAGCAGGAAAGGAATCTGGAATTGCACATAGCTAAGCAGAACTGAAATAAGTAAAGGTAAATTAGTAAATTAGGCAATGATTCAACTAAAACACCTTCAAAAGGCAGTCAACAGGAAAATAAACACAGGCAAATTTTACAGCTGGTCAAAGGAGGCAGTAGGCATCTGATGGTAGGGCCAGCAGCAAACATTTCTTGACTTTTGTAGGTACAGCAAACACCAAGCTAAAACCAGTTCAAGACCAGACAAGGTCTTACAGGGTTTGCAGTCACATATAGCTCATACAGTTAATTATTGTTGTAAAACTTGAGATGTGGTACAAACACCAACATTTACCAACAGGGCTCTGGTTGGGACACGGGGCTTCTGTCCGTGTGTGGTAGTTTGAACCCTACCATTCCCAGGTTTGCAGAAGGTGGGTTTGGGAAGTACCAATTTGCAACAAAAACATTTGCAAGAAGGAGATGATTTTATTACCCCTCTGCAGCATGATTTATTGATGCCTAAAGAAATCCTCCCTAAGGGAGAACCAGGTTCAGTTCTCTCCTGTGCCTGCAAGGTCTTCTTGCTCCCAGGAAGCATCCTGGCCACCAAGCTGTGTCCCAGGTTAGTCCATGGCTCTCGCTGTGCTAAATCCAGCTCCTCCAGCAGCATTACACACAGGGTTTCATTACTGACCAAACCTGCCTCAGCCAATGGTGCTGGGTGTGCAACAGCTTTCCCACTGGCAGCAGGGCCTCAGTTGCTGAGGCTGCATCATGTTTATTCGAGGATTTGGATTTGAACAGCTCGCACCCCTCTCTTCCCTCAGGGCATAAAGAAGCCTGCAACAGACTGCAATATGTGTTATGGGGGTCTTGATGGAAATGAAGGCATGGTGAAACACAAATGTTCAAAGAAATGTCCTTCCCTGGCTCCAAAAGTGACTGGCAGTGAAGCAGGAAGGGTAATAGAAAGGATTATGGCCCCTTTCCATGGATATATTGACATACATTCTGTGGTATTTTAACAGATTGAAAGCTCCTGAAGCTGGAGTGCAGACAACATGCTCTGAGTAGCAGGCTACCCGTGGTTGTATGTGTTCATGTTTGGAGCACTTTCAAATACAAAGGTCTATTGCCTTAAAGTTGTTGCACACAGATTACTATATAGTCTAATAAAATACAGGTGTTCATTTGAGATGGCACTGTCATGAAAGAGTAGGACCACTAGGAACCTAAATTTTTTGGCAGCCCCTAAGGTTCTGTCTTAGACAATTCTCGGTTGAAAGTCTTTTCACATTATACTTTCATGCTTGAAGCACACAGTGTTACTTCACTGTTCTGGGCTTCACTGCATATTGCCAGGCATTTTTAGTGGAAAATGTTTGGAGAGGCTTGTGTAGCACTAATCCTCTTTTTGTCTTTTGGCTTCAACTCAAGGGACACCTCCTGCTTCCTTTGGGAGAGCTGGTCTTCAAGAGAGACAGTCTGTGGGTAGGGAATGAGCACAGGCAGCCTCGTCCTTCCAGTTAATGTTCCAGGTTCAATACTGAAACGGGGGTGGTTGTTGACAGGGTGTGGATGGTCATAAAATATCCTAAAACCAGAGACTAACTGGAGGATAGAAATAGAACTGCTCTCAGACCGGTGGTAGCAGATGCCATCAGGCTTGTGACAGTTGGAAGGAAGTATGGGCTGAGTGAAGAGGAAGATTAGAGATGCTCCCCTTCTGACCAGAGCTGGGTAGTTGATCTGCTGTATTACAGCTTGGTTTGATCAGAGATTTCACTGAAGTAGAGCTGATTTCTGCCTTCAAAAGCTCTGACCTTAGCACTAATTTTGAATTCTTGGGGAATTTGAAATAGGGAAATGGTAGATTGACATATGGATGGAAAATCCTGGAGAGTTGGCACAGTTGCATAACATCACGTATCCTGTGTTGAGGTGTCAAGGACCCCTTGGTCAGGCAGAAACAAAAAAATTTAGATATGTTGTGGATGGGGAGCAGGGACTGAACCAAAGCATTTGCATTAGTACTAAAGCTTATGTGGTGCCCTGGCTCCCATATCAGTACTCTATTCCCTTTAAATTTGCACTAAATCTGTCCTTTCCAATTTGTTAAGAAGCACCCATGCTCTGAACCGCTGGAAAGCCAGCACTGGTAGTTCTGGATTAGCAGCATACTCTATTTGATGCACCATTTGGCCTCCCTGTCTCCTCTCAAACTCTAATCCTGTGGAAACTCTACTGAGTTTATCACTCTGTCATTTCTCTGCAACAAATCATCTTGGCAAACGAAGCAAGATTCTTTGTAATAACTGTGTCATCATCTCTCCTCCGAAGAGATCTCTTGGAGCAAATGTTTGTGAATGTACCATTGTTTGGAATGCAAACCCAGTTTTTGCCGTAAGAACTACAGGAGCCAGTAGGGCATGCACTAAGTTTATCCCTTAGTGTTGACTGAAGGAAAAGGATTTAGTGTTCATTTTTCCTGTTTAAAATCAGTTTAAGATTCTGCTTACATCTGATAATTTGTTAGGCTAGGGGGGCAAATATTTGAGGTTGGGGGGAATATTGCAAACTGCACCTTGCTGCATTCTTATATTTGAATGATTTGGGCACTGTAACAAGATACAGAGAGTCTTTAAATACCTGGAAAAGCTGCTGACTTGGCTCTGTGCCAGCACCAAGAGCACACACTGGGGGTTTGGCATGGGGCCTCTTCCCAGATTGCAGACTTAAATACATTTCCAGTCCAGGAAGGGCCATAAGCCTATAAACATCATCTGGGAACTTGCTTCTTAGAGGAGATTTCCTCAGAAAAGATTAGGTACCGGGGAGATCCACAACTAAGGGAGGTGGTTCTCATCATTTAAATCATACTGAAGAACATCTAAAGATTATTTTAAATTGAAGTTTTGAAAACAGAATTTTCTCTGTCTTTACATCTCTAAAATTCTCTTTTACCTTTACATTCTCAGAGTATTCTGAGAGTGACACAGAGGCTTCTACATGGAACTGTGGAGATTAACTGATAGGATTTTAGAAGTGAACTGAAAGGAATGCTTGGGTATTTTTCTCTTTTTTCTAGCTGCCCCTCTGCCATGGTTAGTTAATACTATCCAAAAAGGTTAAAAAACACAAGAGAATAAAGAATGCAGCAAGTGCATGAAACACGATCATGCATACTGTGATCATCAGGGGAAAAAAATAATCTCATGTTGCTGAGGCTTTACAAGTTACCTTTTTCCTATGACTCCTCCATTCATAATTCCTTTTTGACATGTGGATTCTCTGACCACCGCTAAGTCAGCTGAAGTCTTTCTACAGCTTGAGCAGAGGGAGGCACTAAAATGGTGCTCTGTCCTTCAGTTGGCTGCTTTTTATCAGACTCCCAGGAGCATGGATAGAGAATTCTCCCTTCCTATTGAATGAACTCTCAGTTCTATGGGAGTGGGGTCTGTCTGAGGTTCTCACCATGTCAGCACTTGTAGCTTCTGATGGGCAAAGCTGCATTTCACAATGCAGGAGGTATCTTTAAGATGCACGTATTTAGGAGCCCCCTACCTACCTGCATTCTTTGCAACTCATGAAGCTTTTATGCTGAGTGATTTTGTTCACCAGCACTGCATCAGGAGAGTCTGATTGCCTGGCTTTGATCAAGGGGAAGAAGGGCTGCTTCCCAAGCAGTACCAACTACACGTGGCATTAGAAGGTCGAGTACCACTCCTTAAGGTTCACACAGGAGCCATTTGGCATCCAGCAGAGATTTAAGGAGAGTGGGGTAATGAGCCATATGGGTTATAAGAAGTTTTTTGGTGAGCTGCTACGTGGCTAAGCATTTCTGCCAGCCTGCATTAAGGCACATATCACAAAGCAGTTTGAGAATGCGTTTAAGCACACTTCTAAAGCTAAGCATGTTCTTGAAAACAAGGAGACAAAACCATATGTACAGTGTGTTTCCCTGAATAAGAACTTGAAAAAAAAATCTGAAAACCAATGGCTGCAAAGGTTTAAATATAATCACCAACTTCAAGTTTAACAGAGCTGCAGAAAAGCCACATATTGTAATTTTCATTATCTGTGTTGTGTTTCCCTCTTGTTAGAAATTCATCCAAAGTCCAGAAGAGGCGGGATTTTGATTGGAAAATTGCAGGAAAGGCATCTCAGACCACAGCATTTTCAGCTACTCAGTGAATTCAGAGTCACCTGTCACTCATGAGTCTGAGTTCTGTCTGTTTGACCCATTTCCCCACTCTTGCACTGTGTTATATTCTGCAGCACATGTTCCAAACCCATGACCAAGGCAATTTCCTGCCACAGCTGTGGCTCTCAAGTCATGGTGCTGTGATCACAAATCCCCCTGTCATCTAGAAAAACTGTCAAGCTGGCAAAATGCAGCAGCATCAGTACTAATACCAGATCAAATTTGATATTTCAGCCTCCAGTGAAAAAATGGACTGTCAACTCAATTATTGTTTGGAGCAAAACACAACAGTACTGTTGGCTGCAAGCCACGCCATTATTGGGACAATTGAGTTTTATGCTGGGGAATAAAATATAGTTATCCTTAAGAGTGTCTGTCTGTGTGTACACTGCACTGCAGATCTCCACGCAGCCAGCAAACAAGTGGCAAGACTGTTTTCCTTACTGTATCTGTCTGTCATGTGTCTATCCAGATGCTTCAAGGACCCCATGCAAAGGGGCATAAAAGGTACTGCATAATTCCTGTCTCCTCAACTGCTGTTTTTTGAGAGAGAGCATTCACAGCCTGCCTGTGTCCTGGGGATGAGTTCCTTTCTGTTCTTTTCGTCTCCTCTTTTCAATTTCTTTGTTTTCATCGACGGAATCACAGAAAAGCTTATGTTGAAAAGGAACCTGCAAGTCATGTAGCCCAACTCTTTTGAGAAACTGTGACACTTTAGATCAGCATCAATTTGGGTGTGATTTGTTTCCACCAGGTATCCAGGGGCTTCTGTAAATAAGGATGCCTTCATTTTCTCCTGACTTAGTCGAACACTCCTTTGGTCACTGTCCTGGTTCTCCTGAATTCAGAGTGATAAGATGTTTACAGGTCCATGTCCATGGACTTCTGTGTCTGTGGGAATTGAGCTGTCTGTTTATTGTCCCCTTTTTGGTCAGAAAAGAGAGCTGATTCTAGTTTTCCTAGTGGAGTCATCCTCTGCTGCTGCAGCAGAGCACTGAGCTGCATGATGCAGTAACTTGTGGGGGCACAAACTGGTACTGAAATCCAAGGCCAGAGCATGTTTACAGAGTGACAGCTGTCTGAGATGAGCATGGCTTTGCAGCCTTGCTCTGTGAATATTTGTGTTCCATTCCCGTAGGCTTCTCCTCACATTTCTCCATTGATGGATTTGGAGGTGTCACTTCATTTCACAGAACTCTGGTCATGAATGATGTAGCTTCAGTTGCGCCGCTACGGTGTCATGATGCAGAAGCATTAACTACATTAACCCCATCTTTCCAAATCTAGTTGGAAACTCTTCTTGTTTTCTACTCCATTGGCATGCTCCCCATGATGCTGGATAACTCCTGCAGATGTGAGCATCCTTCACATAAGCCATGGCAGCCACCTGAAAGAAAGGTTCCTGAGCCTTTAAGCCTGTCTGCCACCAGCATACCCTTCTTAGTGTTCTGGCTCTGGAGACATCCTTCGCCTTAAAATGACTCTTTTGGCTGTGGGCCCTCCTTCCACTTAAGATTTGACTCCATAAGCACATCACACCACGAAGGATGTATCAGTTTCACATCAAAGGCCCTCCTTCACTTGGTTTTTATCTTCCATCACTGTAGCACAAGACAAGTTTTCTGATTTGCTCATGATGATCTGACTCATCTTCCTCCTGGGATGAACAGGCATCGCTCCCATCAGTGTAACAAGTGGCTGGCTATCTCTGGGGGTATGCAAGGAGGCATGAAGAAGAAGTCCAACTTTACAGATTCCCATGGAGGAATTAAAGAAGCTTACATGTGAATTCAGGGATACATACATATGCACCAGTCAGCCCTCATCCAGTTAGTCCCACCCTCACGCTGGAGAATAAGGACAAGAACAGGCAGTCTGCCACTCATGACTTGCACAAGCAGAAGTCTGGCAAGCCCTTTACAAGGCTGTGGACCTGTGTATCTCTTTCTCACCACTTTTCTTTCAGTGCTTCCCATGGCCAAAAGAAACGTAAAACAGTAGTGTAGCATTGTGAAGATATGGATGAAACCAGAAGAATGGGAGAAAAGGACAGGAGAATTTAAACAAAAACAAAAACAAACCAACAAAACAAAAAACCACAAAACAACCACTATGCAGGATCGTGTTGGTTTTTTGAGGTAATAGCTCCTGCAGAGGCAGGAGATGTGCAATTGTGTAGTCATGACAGACTGGAAGGAATATTGCATTCTCTATCTGCAGAAGAGGAATTGGAATAGCATTCACCTTCCCTGCTCTTAGACATCTGCAGTCTATCTATCCTTGTCACTCCAGGCTTGCATGTTGCATTATAGGAAATTTCAGATACAAATCAGAACAGGCTTTTTTTTTACTCTGAGGATGCTCAGATGCTGGAACAGGTACCCAGAGAGGTTATGGGGTTTTCATCTTTGGAGATACTCAAAATTCTACCAGTCCTTGAGCCACCTGATCTTTTCCTCCTGATCTGTGCATTGGAATGCTATATATGCCATCCACATGTCCCTTCCTATAATTCACAACCTGAATTGTACTAAATTGCTGTGATCCTGTAATCATTACAAAGAAATAGTACATTCCAGACAGGGCCTGTCTGCTTAACAGCTGTATCATCTAGGGAAAGATGAAGGTCTGCCAGAAATGCTTTTTTTTTATGATTTTATGTTCTTGTCTTAATTGAAGATTAGGAAATCAGCAACTACGTATGTATTTATCTCACCATGGCAGAAAAAAAATGTTATGATGCCTAGAAACAGTTTCTGTTGCTACCTTAAAACATAGAGAAATTGTCTACTAAAGTCAGAGATACTGCTTTCTGACTAGTGGCTGATTTTTCCATTTTTTTCTTTTGCTACTAATATTATCTGTGATATTTCTTTGCATTTGTATCTATAAAGTTGTTTGGTTTTTTTTTCAGACTCCACAATATTCAAATTGCAAACAGCTCTGTTGTCATGGAAATCATTACAGAATTAGGCCACAAAGAGTGACAGTGACTCAGTAGCCAGGTGATACAGGCACTCATCTGGGAAAAGAGAAATCTATTTTTCTGTCCCTGCTCCCATGAACATGCAATTATTTCTTTGCTAATGAAACAGATGCATTAAGAGGGGATATCCCAGAAAACTCCTGCCAGGTAACTGCAGTATTTCTTCTGGCCTGGATTCAGATCTCTTGTCCTTAGTGAGAAAGAGGAGAGAAGAGTTGAATTTAGATTTTGCATATGTTAGCAGAAGGAATTAATCTCTGAATGAGGAGGTAGGAGAGGCAAGATGGCCACACTTGCCTGTCCTTGCCCGGGTGCTTAGGCAGGCTTAAGCACACTTACCCATCACTGCCACAGCTAAATGAGCTGATAGACAAGCGGGTGACTAATTTTAGTTGCATCAAAACTCAGCCAGGCGTGAAGCTGTTTGCTCCTCACACAACAGATGTGGGCTTAGGAATGCAGGCATTGATGGGAATTTGTCTAAGTGGAAACGGAGCAGGAGTATTGGGAATCTCTTTGTATCAGCACAGGAGCCTGTGTTTATCTGCTGAGTTCAAAGCTTCAGTGTTTGGTGTTGCAAAAATAAATAGTTTAATAAAAATTAACCCTGATTTGCACAAAAGCATGCAGTGAACATCAAGAAGCAGTCCCATGGTGAATGTGACAAAATGGACTTTCTGAGGTCCCTTCCAGTCTGAATTACTGCCTGTGGTCTTACATCTGAAAAATCTGGCACAGTGTCAGGAGCATTAAAAATGCTTAAACCCTTGTTCACAGAAGAGTCCAATTTAAGTGGTTTTTTCCCACTCAGTTCACATGAGAAAGAAGGTCATGTTTGCAGAAGTTTATCTCAAGATATCACTGTTATTACTATCAGAAAGCAAATTCAGATTGAAACAGAATTTACTCTAATTTTAATACTGATTTTGATACTCTATTAATGAACTTCATGGAGCAAGAAAATAAAAATACTTCACCAGGAAAATAGAAATTTGCATCAAAACTTTAAACAGCTAGTATGTCCTCCCTTAGTTGCCGTTGTGTTGGGTTTTTTTCATTTTTTTAGCAGCTTTTAACTCAGTACTTTCTTTCTTGCAAGACAGAAAAGCCAGTGCAGTTCTGTAACCGACAATCATTTGTTGGGGATGGGAGTGGAAGAAGATTAGCTCATAACTCTGTAATCTCATCTCCTATCTATTTTTGGACATATTTTGATTAATTCCCTATTAAGCAAATTCAGTGGTGTGCGTTATTATAGTGTCATGCTTTTCTGTAGCGTGTTACCTGTGTCATGTGATGAGCTGTCCTGAGGGCAAGAAACCAATAAAAATGACATTCTTGCTTATTATTTGCACCACTACCCTTTCATAGCCCATCATAGCCTATGTGTTGCCTAAGTTCAAAGTTAATTAGAATGACTGCCACTGCATGTCATATGAAAGATGATTACTGTATGTACAGGAAAAGTTACGCCCCTCCTTTTACGTGTCTGTCAGCAGCTCTGCCAGTTGTGCCCCATTCTTTGTTTCTAATGATTGCTGTCACTAGGAATATGAGACACCCAACAACCATGAGGGTGCCAGGTTTAAATGGTTGGGAAATCAGCAGCCTTTTCACTACAAATGTGACGTTTCTCAGGAAGGCCTTAACTCCACTAGCCAAAAACTCTACTTTGTACAAAATCATCCTATTAAAAATTATTTTAAGCTCTTCTATTTTATTTACGTCAATCACTGGAAGAAGATTTGTGAAAAGATAGCAAAGAACAATCCTTAAAATACGTGGTTATGAATTGTAAGATAAAAAACTTAATTGCAGTTTAGACTTCAGATTTATTTGAAAAGGGGATAATGATAGTAATTACCCAGTTTGAGTTTTGTAGAAGGCTAATTAGATCCCAAAAGCATTTGTATGCACAAGGCAAACCATAAATACAAAAGACCATCTGGTCCTTATCAGCTTACAACACTAACACTGTCTGTAATTATTTTTTCTATATTGTTTTGATGTTGACATTTTATGATGCAATACATCTAGCCATGGTTAGGGAATAACCTGTAAATGCTTTTTTGGTTGTTGATAGGTTTGGGGTTTTCTCCTGCGTTTGATGACATGGTCTGACTCTAGGAGTGCAGTGAAGCAATTTGGAGTTCAATCATTTACACTACAAATGGGTCAGTGTTTTAAACTGAGTTTGATTGTGGGGTTTTAATCTAAATTGTTCCATCTGCTTTTTCCAGCATTCTAGGGGTTCAAAAATCATACGTGAATATGATGATAAGGCGTTAGCAGGCTGTGAAGAAGTAGTTCCACATCAGTGTAGGGACTAATTCCGATGCCCTTACTCCGTGTTCAGAGCTTGCTGTCCAGAGCTGCCTGTGCTTTTGCTCCAGCATGAACTCCATGTGTGGCCTGGTAAAAGTGCCTTGTTATCACTGTGAAGTTACGTGTTCAGTCCCTTCTGTGCTGTAGGGATGGCTCTCCAGACCTCCATACCATGAGCCCAGGCAGGCAGGATGCCTCAGCAGGACCTCTCCAAGGCTGCAGACAGGTGCTGTGCTGCTGAAGTGGCCACAGATCCTGTGGAAAGCGTTAGTCAGACCCTACAAAACACAGGGAGGCAGGACTGGCTCCAAGCCATAGGGAGGTGTTGAATTTGATTCAGTCTGAGTGATTTACCAGAGATACAGAGAGAGACGCTGCCAGCTGCTTTCTGTGGCATCTTGTGGTTTCTCTGAGCTTCTCTCTAAGAGGAAAATTCTTGTGTAGAATTTTAATCAATTCCTTATTTATGAAAATTGTCACTGATTTGATGCCTTCTGACAGCTCTCCTCAGTCAAACAAGGACTAAGTAGTCAATCCTGCAGGTGCTGCTCAGGGACCCACGCAGGCTTCAGGGATCTGCCTGTGCAAATCCAAGTGCAAATCAGACACTTTATCATTAAGTTTAGAATATATTTCACTGAAATTAGAAGGGTTTTAATCCAGTCCTAATTTTCTTCATTCCAGATACCTCCTAACCAACTGGCCATCTAAATGTTGTCTGGGGTCCCACATCAGTCCAAATCCTAAAATTTGAAAAGAATTATGCATTTAAAGTAACAAATTGTCCTGAAATTGAATCTTGTATAAAAAATTACTTGATGCCAGGTGTCTTTACTTCTCTTTGTTCAAGGGACAGGATTTTCTTTCCAAATATTTTTGAGTTACACATGAAGAACCTAACATCTCTAGTGCTTTAGAGTCTGTTTCTTTATAATTGCATAATCTCATTTAACAGTGCACAGAATCTCTAACCAGACTTGGGCCTGTGTGAGCTTTCTGTTTGGAAAGAACAGAGTAGGAAAGGCACAGCTGTACAAGCAGTGTGAGCTGACTGTTACATAGATATGCCTTTTTACTTTCTGTGGTTTGTCCATGTTTCCATGGTCTTTTGTCTCGGAAAGCCTGGCCTGTGTGGATACTGTGAATGTCACTCTGCTTGTGCAAGGCTTCATCCATCAGCCCCATCATACACTGGTGCAATCCTGGTGTCCAGACTCATACACTTTGTGCACCGTCAGCCTCTCAGCTCCATACCAAGGAGGATGAGCCTTTCCTGGCCATGGCATCAGGTTCTGGCTGTCCTCACACACAACCCTCATCCCATCACCATCCCAGGCAGGAGAACCCTGTTTCAGCCAGGGTTGAGGGAACCGTTATGTAACCACAGCATGAAACATGGGTTTGGGTAAAGAAGATAAAGATCTGTATATCTGCAGAGGAGTTTGTTTGTATTTAAGTAGCAAAACATGACTAGAAAATTAGTACATTTTGGAGATAGTCTTAGGTGGGTATATTGTTTATTCTTTAGCTTCTTCAAAACAGACTGGTGACAGGTTTTGTATAGTACCTAGAAGCTCTTTTTTTCTTTTTTTTCACAGGGACCAGTTTTAAAGTAGACAGTGTTCATTAAGTACTGAATGTCCTAAAATTTCATGTCTAATCTCATGTTCTCATGTGAGAACCATCTACCTTCCATCTACTGCAAAATCATGACCCAGATCTTCCAGATACTGAAGCCCATTCACACCACTTTTTTGTCACCATATTTTTGTAAAGGACAAGTAGAAAACAGATAGCTCCTGGAGCTCACACAGAGTCTGTAGACAGAGATTGCAGCTGGAGAAAATAACAATATCATAGCACAGAAGCATGTGAATTCTCAAAACTAGACTTCATGCAGCCCTGCCACCTCCCGTGGCATCCGAAAGGTTAAGATGTACAGCAGGAGCCACAAAGGGTGAGTTTGCTTTCTAATATCGACTGTCAGGAAAATCATAACACTGTTTTACTACTGAAATTGCTTTGGAGATTTTTGTGGAATCATCTTGATTGAGTGTTATAACTGTCTGTAGGAAATTGCTTGGGATTAGCCTTGGGAGTAGAGTTGTGCATGTGAGACCGATGGACCTGTGGTGTGCACAGGCGAGCACATTACGTGCAGCGTGCCTGAGGCTGGGCTGGGGCAGGGAAGGAGCATTCAGACTGTGTGGCAAAGCTTCCTTTTTGCTGTCCTCTTCCTCCTCCTGTGGTCATTCCAGCACTCCCAGCAAGCATCCAGGCATCCAGCATCTGCTTCCCTCTTAATGTAACCCCCCAGATCCGTGTACGCTTCCTCCAGGCCACAGAAAATGTGGTTTAGTTTAGCTTTCTGCATCTGAAATTAACACCTGGGATGGGATTTGCTTAACTGAATATGGACCTCTAAAAAGTCAGCATTTCTGAACCCAGGTTCCAAATGCTGTGAAAGGACATTTGAGTGGTTACTCTGGTGAAACATCATTATTATATGCTTAGGCAACAGGAAATCTTCCGCTAACTGGTCACCAGGGGCTACATCCAGAAAACATCGGTTGCCTAAAACGAGACTTAGAATTTAAAGACAAAAATCTAATATTGCAGTCCCAAAGCCATAATTACTTGCACACAACCCTGATGTCTCTTCAGTTTTTCAGCTCATTTGTGTTAATAGTGAACACTCAGCCTGCCCCAGAGTCCTGGAGTCCGCTGTGTTCCACACAGAACTGATCAGCCTGGATTGTAATTCACATACAAACTGGATGAGTTTGATCCATGAAGGTTTAGGAAAGGAAAGCCTACTGGATGGATTGGGCAGCCTGCACCTCATCATTGCCAGGCTATTTTTGAAGGGTGTAAGATGGGTGTGGAGGGGCTCTGGTTTTGATGAAATAATTCAAGAGCTATAGCATTTACCCAGCTAGCTTAATGTTCTCTCATCCAAAAGGTTCAAGATGGCATTTCCTCTCTTCCAGGAGGTGAGTGTACTAGGTTCGATGCACTGTAATGATTCCTTTGATACCCTTTCTTTTATGCTGACTCTCAGTACAGAAAAAAGAATTAATGATTTTCTGTAATGGAAGGAGAGAAGCAAAGCACAGCAAGCTTTGCAGAGGGAGCAAGAGAAAATACGGCTTTCTATTACAGGGCTGTGAGCATTTACCTGGAAGGGAATGTTCTTCTCGACTGCTGAGGCAGCCCTGGTGTTTCTTGTGCCAGAACACCAGAAACCTGGTGTTTCTTGAACCACAGCTGAATTAACACAGCCAACATAAAACTGGAGAATTTCCAAGATGAGATTCTCCACCAAAGACTGGTGATCCAGTTTAAGCTTTCTCCCAGAGCCAGTACATTCTAGGTAATTTGTTTTGCTTTGGTGCAGTACCTGTGAGGAGGAACCAGATAGTTTGTTTCATTGTGGTTCCACACACATGCCTTGAGGTCTGAGTTGACTGTTCTCTGAGGAGCAGGGATGTAAGGTTTTGGCTTCACATCCTAGGCAGAGTCAGGAGCTCAGGACTGGCCATCCCTGCCAGTGTCCCCTAGTACTGAGGCTTTGACCTGCTGTCATGGGTAGATCCACCACCACTGGCCTCACCTTGCTGTGCCTCACCTGTGTACAGCTGGGGTTTATTTCTGAAATCTATAATAAGTTATATCAAATTAGTATAATTGAGACCTGTACTTGTCTGTTAATTTTTTTTTTTTAAATCACCTATATAAATATAATTGAGGGCTTTTACCAGGCATTACAAAAGTGATAGTGGGCTTTAATCAAGCAGTGCAATCTTGTCATCTTGTTTCCTCAGGAAAAAAGGCTGAACTAAGGGTACATTATGAGTGAACATCAGTCTTCCTGTGGCACTTGGATGTCAGCAAGAGAAGGGAGGTGGATTTTACATCATGGTTTAGTTACTATAGCTAGAATCCATTAAGTTTCATTACCAATTTTGATTTGATGTGATGATTTGACCCTGGCGGTCAAATCCTGTAAATAAAGCAATGTGAGTTTACTAAAATTTCTCCCTGACAGGAGCACTCAGTTGTAGCATTATGACCTATTATCTAACATTATTGTTAAGCTATGGTTCAGGAGAAGAATCTCCTTGCAGATGTAATTTATTACATCTTCCTGAACTCTTTGAGTGACATTCAGACTTAAAGAGAGCCAATTACACTGCTTCTCACAATAGGCATATCCGTTTGCAGAGCCTTTTAATAGTACTTAAGATTCCTTGACTGCATTTGTCTTTTGTCTGTGAAGCTTGCTTTCAATGTCATTTCCACTCTGCTGCTGGAGATAATCTCTGGCATCACACTTTTCCTTTCACTCCCTCTACCTCAATTTTTCTCACAGAATTTGCCGGCAGCTGAGGGGTATCAGCCATGGCTGTAGCTTCAGGAGCCTGAAGCAGTTATAAGAAGAGTCAGGACCATGAAAGCACCTCACACCATTGTGTCCCCCCTTGCTACAGCCCTTGTTAAAACCTCGGTTCACCTGCCCCGTTGCTGACACCAGTTGTCATCAGTTGGCTGACTTCAGGCTGGCTGACTTTGTGTCTTCCTCTCTCATCAGCTGCTCGATATCTTGCTGATCTGTTTTGTTTGCAGTGTGATAGGTTTGAGCATACTGTATTATTTATAAATGTTTGGTAATTTTCTGTGTCAGTGATGTAGTCTTTGGGGCTGCTTTAGTCTTTCAAAAACAGGTTTGGCACAGCATCTCTGTCTCAGTGTTACAGCAGCATTCCCAACCGGTTACTCTGTACTTGTCTCCACTTGCTACAGTTTTAAAAATGTTCTTGAGCGCTTGTGCTGAGTGTTTAATTAAAATTTCATGAGGAACTCGGTCTAATTCTCATCTAAATTACAATACCATGAATGGGAAGTAGCCGCAGAGGAGTCAGCAGAGTTGGGGTAGTGTAAAATTGGAGAATGAGGGCTGTTGTCTTCAGTTACATTGCCAAATAGTAAATCTTACTGGAGAACTTTCCCTACAAAACCTAACAAACTGAAGCTAACATTTTTGTCCATTCACTTTTCCAGCATTTTTATTACTAAACTTACTGTATTTATATTTAATGCCCCAGAGTCTGGTCTTGAGATGTGCTGACGCCCCTACAGTTTACTCAAACTTGCATGTCATCTTTTGGACCTGAATCAATAAAGCTTGCTTGCATTGTATTCTGTATTTTGCAAGACTTAAGAGATATTCAAAGCAAGGAAGAGAGTAACTAGTGCAAAGGGGTTACAAAGGGGTTTTGTCCCGCACAGTCCCCATCCCTGAAGGTATTCAAGGCCAGGTTGGGTAGGGCTGTGTGCAGCCTGGTTTAGTGGAGGGTGTCCCTGTCCATGGCAGAGGGCTTAGAATGAAATGTTCTTTAAGGTCCCTTCCACTGCAAACAATTCTATGTTCCTTTGATTCTTTTCAGATCCCAGTGGCCTCAGCACAGAGCCATGCTTACAGGGTTGCAGAAGGGAAGACCTGCACAACAGCTGTAACTCCACTGTTACCAGTCTTTTTGCTTCTCTCCACCTTTTCCCTACTGTCCAGGCAGATGCAAATATAGTTACAACTTTGAATAGAGATCTAGTGAGCTGCTGATCGCCAGCTATGTTGTCTGGCCATGACAGATCTTTTACTTTCATAGGTGCAAGCATAAGTTACTTTAGATCCTCCTGAAAAACAAAAAAAAATGGTCCATGTAGCTGCAGATTACTTAATTTTTAACGTCTTTATGAGTGTGTGAGAGAGAGAAGAAAAATATTCTGTGCAAAACTTGAAAAAGCAAGATGTGTAGATATGGAAGCTCAAAGTCACATTTGTGTGCATCCTTCCTCCTGGTCCATCATGGATGTCATATTTCCCTGAATTGTCACTGTGTTGTCTTAAAAGTGTTGCTAATTGACTGTACTTTATATATGCCAATCCTATCCTTAATGTAAACTGCATCTTATCCACAGATAGAAAAAGAGATGCTGGGACACAATGATACTGTCCACTAAAAACCAGCACTGTCAAAATGGAACATTGACCTCCTAATATTGCTGTTAACAGTATACATGTGAAGATACTTTAACACCTTGGGGATTTTTCATGATCTTCGTAATCCTTGTATATTAAAGGGACAGCTTAGCATCTTCAAAGGAAGAAGTAGATTTCTGCAATGCTTAATTGTAAGGGCAAAAATAAATTGATAAACTCCTCAAGTTAACTAAATAAGCATAGAGTGCATTAGGATTAAGGAGAAAGAAAGATGTCCAAGAATTATCCCATAAGATCACATGGATAAGCACAAGTGTAAATCTCAGATAAACTTATGGTGAGAAAATACCATCTCATTTGCAAACAGGCACTGAACCGGGTGGTTGTGGAACTACTGAGAAGAGTAGTTTGATCCCCAAATTTAAATAATGACTTCTAGTTGACAGCAGCTTTGATTACTCCTTGGAGCTACCCAAGCGAAAGAGAAACTAATGCAGTTGTCAGCCTGATCACTGGACTCTTCTTGTTCTGACAAGTGTATCAGGTACAGATGTTGGTAAAATTTGCTAAATAGGAGAGTCAGACAGGTCTGTCTTACCCATCAGCTGCCTCATGTGTAGACAGGCCACCATTGTCATTGCTTCTTGCTTTCCTCCGTCCTTGTTCGAGAGAAGCCTGACGTATTCTCCACAAGCCCTATAAAGGTTGTAGCCTCAGAGCTCTGTTCTTGCATTCATTATTTGTATGTGTATACAGATATATTCGTGTCTTTCTTGTCTGGAGTCCCCTGCTTTTCTACCCAAAGAAGAGCAATAGTTCTAGCTCTTCTCGACTCTGCTCCATTTTACACGCTCCCCACGGAGTCTAATGAGCAGCAGCAGGCATGATTCTCATATTGCCTCCTCAATGTGCCTAAAAATCACTCAGGGACCTTCAGCTTTTTACCTCTTCATGGGTTTCTTTTTTCCATTGCTGGCAGAGGTGGACACTCTGGCCTGGATGTCTCCCAGCAGCATTCCCAAGCACTGGGTGTGAAGAAGTGGCTCAAGCACTAAGCCACTGCTCTGCTGCAGGAGGTGGCTTTCAGCTGTAGATCATCCTTCCCTGTGAGACAGAGATCTGTAGCCAGAGATGGAACCATTGATGGCTAAGCACAGGATCATTCAGGCTGGAGAAGACCTCTAAGATCATCAGACAGAAAGCACAAATTTACATTCAATGATTGAAAGGAGGGACACTGGATATGGTAGAACGTGTGCCTCACCTCACTGTGAAAGGAGTTTAGCAGATAGGACTGACTCCTAGGAGTTGTGCCTATGTGCTAGATATTAACACAGAAGTATTTTCATTCAGTACATTAAAGTCATTAGTTTAATTCAGACCACTTACAAAAACAGTTCATTAGGAACTTCAGTTACTTCAATTCAGGGGCACCCAAAATGAAATAATGATCTGATATAAGAAGATGTAGTTTTTCAGTCTTCTAAAAACGTTTTAAGGTACCTTCAATTGTGGCACCCCAGATTATTATGTCTGAAAATTAAAAGTAATTGTTGAAATACTGCTTTTTCCCTTAGGCTTAAGAGCACAATAACTCTAATTGTCCTGCTGAGCCTTAATGTCAGTTACTTCAAATTCTTTCAGGTACAGACTTGTTTGCTCGGTAAGCTGGCTCAGAGTGAGACACTGCCATCTTTCCAATGCACTGCTTCTGTTCAGGGCTGCAGCCTTTTCTTGTTTCTAGCAACAGTTTGGTCTAGATGTTTCTGTGGATCTTGCATGGAGGTGGAAGAGAATGGAGCAGCTCAGCAGGTGCAAGTTCTGGTTATTGGTGATCCTTCCTTTTAGCCTTTGACTGTGATTTGCAAAGGTGGAAACATCAGCAGCACATCAGTTACTCCCTAAGAAACATGATGAGATTTGACATAATGGATGCAGGTAACTGATCATTTATCCCTTTGCCAAGTAGCTAGTGAGTTGATATGACAGAGCCAAAACTCCTAAGTCCAATATACTTTTCACCATATACTTTCTCAGAGATGTTTTGGGGACAGAAAATATCATTATCACATATCCAGATATCTACCCAACTTTTCCTCATATTAGTAAATAGATCTTAAGTATCAGCATAGCCATGTGTGAAACTGTTCTCCTCAGTGCCAGTGTAAAATATGATGGTGATTTAAATGCTGCTTTCAGATCAGGTATTGACCATTTGTATAAGCATCAAATAAATGTTTCAGAAAAACATCATAAAGTCATAGAATGTGCTGAGTTGGGAAGGACCCATCAGGATCATCGAGTCCAGCTCCTGGCCCTGTGCAGGACACCCCAAGAAACACACCAAGTACCCGTTACTCAGTTTTTGCTGGAAATGACACAGATTTTGTCAGGTTTTCTGAGTTGTCCATAAATGAATCTTAAATTCAGTCACTTGGAGAGGATAGGAAGTGTATGGTCATATTTTATTTCCATTTAATATAGTGCATATCCTTTGGAAAAATGCCATCACATGCTACATGCACAGATACAGGCACGGTGCAGTGAGGTACAGGATCCAAGCTCCTAAGCTAGGTTATTCTAAAAGAGGAAATTCTGGTTATTGATATCATGGGCACAGAGAGGAGGTCAGCTGCTAAGTGTTGCAACTTAGTTGTAAATTGTTTTATTGTCCTGTTGTCTTTGTGATACTTCAGCAGTCGTTACTGCTGAGAATTGTTAGTATTGCTGTATCCTGGGTTTATAACTGAAACAGAAGAAGCAGAAGAGAGTGTATGCTGAGGAGCTGGTTAGAGGGAAGGAACTTGGACTTGTTCTTTCTGAAATATTTACTGCCTTTCACAGATTTTTTATGGGCTCCAGGAGGGATTTGAATGAGGTGTTAGGTTGAAAACTGAACTGAGAGGCTGTTCCTTATGTAGGGGAAGATGGTATAAAGGAATTAACTGTTTGACAGCTGGACTTTGACTTTTGATGGATATTTTTTACGGGAGAGTGTGAATCCCCCTGCTCCTTTTTCCGCTGCTCCAAACAGAGGGTGTAGTGTGCAGAGGGTCACTGCTCACTGTTCCATTCCTGTGCTGGGGGCAGGGGGATGAGGACTGTGTAGCGTTCTTCTGCTTCTGGGCTTCCCAGGGAGCCAGGGCCTAGGGAGCTGTGCCACGACGTGTTACTGTCACGGGTCCGTGTTGGGTGACTGCCCTGGGGACATGGCAGGGAAGTGTGTGGGACCCAGGAGTATGTGTCTGAGCCATGACACCTCCTGGAGCTGCTCTCCCTGGGCTGGAGGTTGTGGTCAAGTCCTTACTCAGGGCTTGGTTTACAGGCACTGTCTGGCTTATAAAAAGCAATTATAGCAAGTATTTGCCCCTAGCTACCCTTGTGGGCTTGCAGAGAGATCTCAGCCTATAAATCACTACTCTTCAGCATCAGCTTGTACCTACCTCATAAGTCTATTCCTGAGCTTGGCACCGGAAAAGAAAGAAAATAGCATTCAACCAAAGAGTAGAGTTTTGTGTTGTGGTTTTATTTTTACTCTGAGAGTTCAGTTATTTTTACCTAACAAACAACATTATTACCCCTATAACTCTCTGCGTGTTGGCACGGGGGCTCTGCAGTGCCGGTGTCTGACAGCTTGCTAATAATGCAGCGTGGTACGAGCACGTCCTGTGCCAGCAGCGATCACCGCGAGCAGGCGGCAGCGCGATGACAGCCTTGAGAAGCGGCAAGCGCAATCTGAGAGGTGACATCGGAGGGAATTTCCCAATTATTTCTGCTTCGTTAGGCTTCGGGTGACGGGAAGGTCGCGCAGCAAGCGCACTCCCACCCAGAAGGTGCAGGTCACCCCTTTCAGGCTTCTCAAAATGGTGCCTTTATAATTAGAGGATGTGATTTAGTTTTATTATATTTTTAAAAGATAATAAACTATTGACAGCTGAGGTTGCAGGCTGAATTTAGCCATAATCACAACCACAGATGCTTGTGTTTTCACACAAGTAACTGTACTCATTAAGTCTTCTTGTATAAACAGCTAAAACTCAGCACTAAATTGCCAAAAAGAAACCAAGGCTTTTAAATACCAGCATGCTGCTGCCCAGGGTGTCTACTCAATGTATGGAATGGGCATGGGGGGAGAGCAGAGAACAAAGAGTGATTAGGACAGCTTTTGTGGTGGTGATGCTGGCACTGAAGGATGGGATTAATCACAGAACATCCTGAATTGCTAAGGACTCACAAAGCTTCATCAAGTCCAACTCCTGACCCTGCACAGGACACCCCAAGAGTCACACCATGTGCCCGAGAGCATTGTCCAAATGCTTCTTGAACTCTGTCAGTCTGGGTGCTGTGACCACTTCCCTGGGGAGCCCGTTCCAGTGCCCAGCCACCCTCTGGGTGAAGAACCTTTTCCAAATATCCAACCCAAACCTACCCCGACTCCTCTTCAGGCCATTCCCCTGGGTCCTGTCATTGGTTACCAGAGAAAAGAGATCAGTGCCTGCCTTTTGCTTCCCCTGGTGAGGAATTTGTAGATTGCCACAAGATCTCCCCTCAGTCTCCTCTTATTTAATTAGTGTCACTATTTCAGAAATAGGTTTCTGTGCTAAGCCAGGCATGCTGACTGATCTGTAGGTACTGGAGAGACAGGCAGTCAAGACTGCCCGGCAGGCCCTTCTGTGTGTTTTACAGCAGAAATCTGGACTACAGGCTTAGGCAGGACACCCAGATTTACTTAGCCAAAACCAGACAAGATGACTTCCGTTCTCTGGAGTGTTTGGAATCATATCAACTGAAATATTAATACTGTTGGTGTGACAGAATGGTGCTCCCATGATGTAGGTCTCATAAAATTACTGGGTGTGATTTTTTTCACCCTTAGATGCTTTAATGCAGAACTATCAAACAACTCCACTTAAGACTGTATATTCTGATGGTATCATTCCTGTGGAAAGGGCAGTGTGGAGCAAGAATGGAGACACATTACCCTCTTGCAGACTCTTGTCCAGTGACAGCCCTTTGCTTCCTCCTTAAGGATAAGAGGACAGAGCAAAAGCGAGCTGTTGGTGCTCAGAAGCTGCTGTTATGGTGTCTGAGTATTGAGAAAAGCAAGAAAATACGTACATCCACTTACAAACCTGAGGACACACTCATTCAAGGGTCTAGTTGGGGTCTAACTTGGCTTCTTAGTCCTTCCATGTTGGACCTGTTTGTCAGGGGAAAACAGTCCTTACAGAAACCAAACACTGTCAACCCAGAAACTGCGTCTGCAAGGAGGATTTTCAGTTGGTGACATGCCTCAAAGTTACACAGAATCACAGAATCATAGAATACCCTGAGTTGGAAGGGACCCACAAGGATCACCAGAGTCCAGCTCCTGGCCCTGCGCAGGACCCACCCAAAAATCACACCATGTGCCTGAGAGCATTGTCCAATATATCACTGTATAAAGTGAGGAGAGACTGAGTGGTTTTGCTATAGTTTGCTGGGTTTTTTTTCCATTAAAAAATCCAAGCTGAATTTTTGGGGGGTCAAAAATCAACATTTCAATTACTTCTTTGTTCTTTTAGAGAAGCAGTCTAAATGCCTTTACTACAGCTTCCACTCCCCTGGGATGGACAACCCACTGAGACAGCTTCCTCTGAGCAGTAGGTTTTGTCACTGAGATTCTGTGAGAACTTGGACTACATCAAGGCATGAAGAGAGACTGTTAGACAGCACAGTGGGATCCTCAAATCCAAGCTCCTAGTTGTAGAGAAAAAATATTGAAATTAAAAACACTGTAATGAAAAGGTGTGAGTGAGTCGTGGTTGGGCTTTTTTTAAACAAAAAAAAACAAACCTTCACCACTGCTGGAAAGTGAGAAAAGTACTTCCTTTGATGCCCAATTTCGTCAAAACCACTTGGGAGTGAGTCTATCACTAGTGCTGAGCAGTGTAGGAAGGTATGAATTAGCTTGATGCCAGGTAGGGTCTGGAAAACAGCCATATAAGATGAAAATTAAATTAAAATCACTGAAAGTAGGAACCTAAATTGTTCTTTAAATTATTTGTCCCCATAACTGTGTTGCAGGAACGTGTATGAGAAGTAACATTTTATTTTTATCCTTCAAACTGGTAGAAAAGCACCTCAGAGGTGGGCATGGAGTGCTAAATGAGAAGTCCTGCAGGTGCTACAGCTAGGAGCCCGATGTACCCAAAGCCATAGATGCTTATGTGTAGGACACCAAGTTGAACACGCACTGATGAGCTCTCTGGATCACATGCAGACACCTAAATTCAAGTGTGTTAGTCTCAAGATGACTCTCATCTGATGTTTCATGTGAAGAATCACTAATTTTTCGAACAGACCTGCTCCCTGTAAAAGAAATTTGTATTTGTGTTCATCTCTTCTTCCCCAAGGAAAAAAAAAACAAAACAGCTCCTTACAGACATTTGAGTATTTCCAGAAACGTGTTCAATACATGTCAGTTCTGTCCAGCATTTTCCATATTTATGCCATACATATTTCCAGCATGACATGTCCTTTGTTTATGGTAGTATTGCATGACCCACTCAGACATTTGGAAAAATAGAAGATGGTTGGAAATGGGAGAGTCTGTGTGTCTGGTTGGCATCTGTGCTGCTTTAGTATTTGTAGCCAGTGCTTCAGTCTTTCCTTGCTTGTGCATTTCTGTGTGTTTGACCTTCAGAAAACCTGTAAGCCCCTCTGTGCCTCTGTTCCCTGACTGTTCTATGGAAACATTGCTCCCTGTCTGCACTGGCAGCCTATTCTCTTTTTTTAATTAAATCTCTTTTTTATTTTTTTCTGGTTTAGGAATTTCTCGTTGTTTCCTGTGAGGTTGTGCTAGTATTATTCAGGGAAAAAAAAAATTAAGTGATATGTATCCATTATCACTTTGATGGGTTCAGCAGCTTCTTGGCAAACCTGGTTTCAGGGAAAGAGCAATTTGGTTTTCTGTGGCTTGAAGTTTAACCACTGGAGAGTGCTTATGGGAGATGGGGGTGGTTTTCTGGGATTGTTTTTCCTCCCTTTGTCAAGTTGTGTACTGTGCAGGGCGCACTTTCTCCCAGGATGAGTTGACAAATACTCTGTCTGAAGCAGTCTTGATGTATATCCAAACCTCTCTCCGAGTGAGGCCAAGCGCTTTGGCAGCTCCTTTCTGCACTGAGCATCTCCAGAGCTGAGAGCCCAGGCGCTGCTGAATGGGCCAGCACAGGGCCAGCGCTGATTAATGATGCAAACACAACCCCAAGCAGCAAAGCCTGAGCAAACAGGGCTGATGTCAGCCCTAGCAACAGATGGCAGAGCCCCTTTTTCCCGTGCTCCGCGGGCTGCTCCAGCGCTCGGAGCCGGAGAATAAGGAACAATAAGGGTAGCACAGGGTTAACCACCGCTTCTGTCAGCGTTTTTGTGCTGCCTTCGCTCTTTCACAGCAAAATGTCACCGGGTGAATTGATTATTTTTTGTTGTTGTTGTTTTGCTGTCCGGACGCAAGAGAAAAGTGGCCACAAGCAACTTTTAGCTCTTGGGGCCGCCTGGTAGAAGGGGCACAATAAACATCCTTCCCACAAATGTGGAAAAAGCTATTGAAGGTGGAGCTGTTTTATAGAGGTTTCTGATGCTGTTGCAAATTGTTATGGGTCAGTTGCTGTTTCTAACACTAACCTCAGCTGCTGAGGGTGGCTGGAAATGCCCATGTTAATTACCATCAGGCTGAGGTCTTGTCTTGTAGACACAAGTTGTATGGCTTTAACTACACTGCTATCGTTAAAGAGGTACAAATACCCCGAAGTGAATGCAGTTACAGCAGTATAAATGAGCTTTTTTTATCTCATAATCTATGCTAGTATAAAGCACCTTTATACCCATAAAATTGCACTCACTGGGGGTTGTGCCAGTGTAAATGTTTTGGTACAGAAATCAGTAACTTGCATACTTGGACGCTCTGGGGTCTGGCAGGCTGGAAGTGCTGTGCTGCAGCAGCTTCCATACTGAATACTCAGCTATTTTTGTTTTTAATCTATCATTCTTGTCTTGACCTAGAAATAAAAATTTAATGGAAAGTTGAATTTATGGCAGCAGCAGAAATAGGGGTCGCAGGTGCTATCTTCCCTCCTTGAACTCCAGTGGCTGGGGAATGAAGGAACCATCTGAGCCATGGGACGGGAGAGGTCCCTCCCTGCATAGAGACAGGCAAAGGGCCAGCCAGCAGACCCTCCCAGAGAAATATCAGTGATGGGAGAGTGATGCAGCCTAAAAGAAGAGGCAGAGCTGCTTCACAGCTTTCTGGGGCTACTCTAATACACGCTGTAAAGCCATGCTGATAGCTCCAAATCCCATAGGACCTCCAGGGGTAAGAAAAAATCCGCTTTTGCCTCCCTCATCTGCCTCACAGAGATTTTCTTCTTAGGACATAGAGGCTGTCATTCCCCTTACCAAATTGTAGTGATCATCTGTAGACTGCCTTTACAGTGACTGGAGAGACAGATGCCTCTAAACTACGTTCTATCTCCTCTTAGCTTGGATATCTAAAAAAACTCATATAAATCATGCTTAAGAGGCACCTGCTTCTCTGCTTTGACTGTACAAGGATGTTTGTCAGCTGGGTAGGATGCAAGTACAGTGAGTCTTACCTGTCCTGGTTAAGCAGGGTCCTGTTCTGCTCCATGGCACCTCTGCTGGCCCATGGCTTTGAGAGAGGTTTTGGTGGTGTGGCTGCAGAAATATTACTGGCTCTTGGAAAACTCCATGTACTAAAAATGTGTTTACTCTCATTTCTTTGTCCTTCTTCCTTTAACTGACAAAGCAAAACTACTTTGGGACATTCGGTGTCTTAATGAACTTTTAATTAATTGTTTGCTCATTTCACTTTTTAATTAATGAACTGTTGTTGATTATTTTACTACTTTACACTGTGGCTATCTTGACTCATTTCTGCCTGCTCATACAAGCATTTTTTCTGGAATAGAAAAGGCCATTGCATCTCTCTCTGCACTCCTGGTTTTGTAGCACTACTTTGAAGTAGCCACCAGGATTACCCAGATCCTCAGCAATTCACTCAGCTCAGTCTGTCGCTGTTACCAGATATCATGGTCCTTTTGAAAGCAGTTCCTGGGGTCAGGTCTATGGCTCTCCTGACTCTGATCGAGCCCCATCCCAGCTGCCAAGCAGTCTCCAGTCTCTGTTCCCAACTCCTGCACGTCTCCATGATTCCCTACAGAGTGACTCTTAGCTCAGTGTGCCTCGGTGGATATGGGCTGTTAAGAAGCTACCTGATAGTGATTTAAGATTTTAAAACATCTTGAATGTTTTAAAAACGTAATGTATTTACCTTTTACTTCTGGTTGTTTCAGTTTCACCAAACACTACCTGCAGCAGTTACAACCTGATCCTTTTGGATCCTGCAGGACCAGTTTCTAGATTTAGGGCTGTGCTATTAAAAACAAGTGCTAGTAAAAACAATACTGCAGGTAAAAAGAATAATTTGGGTGAGTGAGGAGGCCTAATTGATTCATCAAGGGTTATACAGCACAAACACTTCAAAGCATCCTCACAGGATCCTGCTGTGAAATGCCACTCAGCCTCCTGCCACAAGGATCCCAAGGAGCAAACGCTCTGCATATTTTAAGGAGGTGCTGATTCTTAGCCTTAAAAACCCCAAAACTCATAGTTTTTCCATGCATAGAGACTCCATGTCAAGTATTTTTGCATTATTTTTACTTACAATTACCCATTATTTATCTCAAGAAGGACTCTCAAAATTCCTCAGATTCTTAAAACTTGAAGCTGAGAGACTAAAGTGTTTTAAATGTGTTTCTGCTATGCACAGCACCAGTCTTCAAAACGTAGTTTTACTTTTATAGGATTCCTTATCTATAAAGCGGGAGAAATCGTTTTAACCCAAGACAGGGCTAACCTCATACCTCACACAAGCTTTTGGTGCTGAATTCATTGACATTTCTAGGGTACAATGCAATCTTTGTGTGCTAAATGTTGTTAAAGAACATGATTTTAAAGTTCTTAGATTTGCCTGGAGTTTATTTTTTTAAAATCATTTTTAAGTGCTTGTTGAAAACTACCAAGTCACTGACGAATGAAGTTTTATTTCAAACTTGTTAAAACATACTAAAAACTATGGAAAACAGGTAACTCAGTGTTGTTTTGAGTCCCATGTTTGAGGCAGTTTTATTCCCTTCAGTACTGAATAACAAAATTGTAACCAATCTGTAAATCAACCCTTTGATGCAGTAAAACTGCCAGAAACCAAAACTGATCTGGCTCAAATGATAGACACTTACTCTGGCTGACAACTTATACATTTAATTGGAAGCTACAGCTTTTGAAATGAATTGGACAGGGTGAAATCATCACAGTCTCAGATGTAGACAATGACAGAAGCCAGTATGTTCAGTTCTCTTCACTGAGGCTTGTAACACAGAAAAAGCTGCTGATCTTACTAGATTGCAATTGAAGATATTTGCCCTTCACTGAATAATGAGCTTGCAATCACATTTTGCTGAAACAGGTTCTTTGTACAAATGAAACTTAAATCAGAAGGAAGTTAAATCTCATTTCTTACTCTTCGATCAAAACCTTCATGCTTGAGCGCCTTGTAGAGAGGAACATTAGGCTCACATTGCTGTAATCTTATTTGTTATTCAAGATATGCTTCTGATAGCTTAAACTATGGGGGAAAAAAACCCCAAAAAAACCCAACAACAACAAACCCACACCCATACAGCCTTAAAAATGGAAAATCTATTCATTTTCACCACTTTGCAAAGCCTTTCATTATAAAGGGAGAGCAAAGCAAGTAGAAAAGAACTGCATGCATCCGAAGTCACCAAATCTTTTCACTTGTTCCCAGGGCTCGGACAACAATGCCACTATGAAAATAGCACTGAGGAGCAAGAGCATGCTGGGTAATGAGATGCAAACGAGCACACCAAGCATCCCACTCTGCCTTGGAGCCTTTGTATCCAGTAGTGCAATAACAACCAGCTTTTAAGTCATGATAAGTTAGCAGAGAATAGATTTCACAATGGGTGTATGTATTATCTTCATGGTTCTCCTCAGCTTGTGGTCAGCAGGACAGTTAAACATGGCATCCATTTTAGTGAGAAGTTGCCTAGATTAAAACTAGCTGAAATGAGAGTGTCACAATTAATTGTAACAAACTCAGTGTGAGACCTTGCGAAGGGAGAAGGGCATTTTATTTAACTTGATCAGGAACTTGTTTTTTTCTTACGCTCTCATACTCTGCTCACCAAGGCATAGGTATCCAAGTGCTGTGGTGAAGATGGGAAACTGTTGTTCCCACTCTTGTGGGAAACTGAAGTCCTCACTGTGTATCTTGGGTTCTTCACTTACAGGGAACTTAACAGGTCTTCTAAAACATTTAGTACTTAACAGGACTTTATATTGCAATTTGTTTCTATTTTTATTTCTGCTTCTGTAACTCATTGCTGACTCTCTTCATCTCATTCTGGGTCTCTTTAAGGCCATCATTCGCCCTTTTCTTAGCATGATAGTGCAGGTGATGTGCTGGAACCTTGTTGCTCTCCTTCTGTTACCAAACCACAGATCTTCTGCTGACAGGTCAGTGCTGGGAAAGTGTTATCAGAGCTGTGTGCCCACATGTAAACAGCATATTCCCCTTGGTTTAGCAGCATAGACCATTCCTTTAAACCTGATGGTTGTTTCTTTGAGTGCTTTCACGCATACATGTTTCCATTCCTGTTTCATCCATATCCATCATATTTCTAAAAGGGACCTGTGGAAGAGGAAGGCATCCAAGGAGACTTGGATTTATGCAAAAGACTGAGCTGTTTCCCAAGGCTGGGGCACTGGGCTGGCTTCACACAGAAAAGCAGCTACTGTTCCTGTTCTAGTTTTGCTGTGCATTTTTGCTATTTGTTACATGCTGAGCCACTGAAGCGGGGGTCACACCTAATACTGGGAGTGTAAATCTGTGCTCAGAGAATCAAAAAAAGGACAAATTTTAGAAAATGCTTAGTGCTCTTATCGCTGAGCTTTATGATATTGTTAGTTAAGAATACCTTACAGAAGTAATTTTTTTTTCCTTTTAGGTCACAAGACACTTTACAAAGAACATATCCATTTTCCCAGTTTTATGGGAGGGGAAGCTGAAGCACGGAGACATTAAATGTCCCTTGTAAGGTTACAGACCAAGACAGAGGGTGAGCTGGAAATCTAAGAGGTGTCTCAGTATGCTTTCTCAGGCAGGAGACCACCTTGGGAAAAGCAGAAGATCTTGACAGTGCTGAGTGTGAGCTGCGTGTCACGAAAGAGGGCCATATATCTTTTCTGTGAGGCTTCTTTCCACAGCTCTTCTTTCTGCCTCCAAATCAGCAAGATCACCTTGCCAATGAATCATTTTCTTATTAGAGATGAAGATGAGATTGACTTGACCTGGGGAATCTGCAGGTAGCACACTCTCACCATTGTGCTTTACTGAGCTGGAGACAATTGATGGTCATGAGGGATTGGCACCTTTTTTTTATTTTTTTTTTTTGTAACACACCTGGGGAAAAAGCTGGTGTTGTTTTTCTGCTGTTGAGAACAGCGCTTGGTTGAGGGAAAAATGCAAAATCACTTCTCTTTAAAAGGTAATGAGGGTGTGTAGACTGGAGAGGGGGAAGGGGAACTGACACAGCTGCACCCTCACACCCTCCGCACCTCCTCCACAATTGAGAATGGAAAATACCAGGCCTTCATCATGCTGTGACCTATGCATATCTTATACAAAAGCATACATTGGAGACTTTTTCTATTATTCTTTTTTCCTTCTTCTGACATAATATACCAGAAGAAGAGATTGAACAAGGATTCATGATGTATCCAGGTCCAAGGTGCATAATATTTGCCCCTTTCCACTGAAAGTGACAGCACCACCCTTGCCACAGATACTGTATGTCTTCATTCCTGCAAACAGTGAAATTAATTAGCATAAATTATATCCAGAGTCTAGTTAGGCTTAGTTGTTGCTTTTACAGAATTATGAGGCATTATGAGGCCTTTGTGCACAAAAAAATTAAAGAAAATTGTTTAATGATGATGTGTGCTGGTTACTAAGCTAGCCACCAGTTAGATACATTTATAGCTATTTTTGCCTCTAATAATGATATGCTAATTATAACCCAAATAGAATTCTGTAATTTCTCTCTGAAAATGGAAGAGATGCAGAGAGATGTTATAATCTGTGCTGAGGCATCGTATTAGCAATTAGGTTTTTAGGTGGCACTGCGCTTCTGAAGGGAAGAAAGCAAAAGATATGAATAGCTATTTCCTATTCTTACATATTTGTTTGAGCCTAAATAAAGAATTTGAACTTGGAAACCTTCTTATCTTACAAAGCAGGAACTTATCCGTGAAGTATTTTAGAAGAGCTAAGCACCCGTGGGACAGTCCCTCAAGGGCATTTGCTGGGCTGTTTCAGAGCATCACAGCCTTAAGAGATGACTCAGGCAGCAGTGACAGCATAGAGAAATTGCTCATCAGCTGTGCTACAGGGGCCAGTGCAGCTTGAGCATGTTGATATTATCTTATAAATATTGCAGCTATGTGCTGCAGACTGTGTTAGCAATCTTAAGGATAGGTCCTGAGGGATCGTTTTAGATGGACAGGTGTTTTGGGTTGCACCTTTGAGTTTTATCCCACCAGAGTTCAAGAAGCACATCACTGTGAGATGCCTGGAGCCATTTGCAGTCCAAAGTGACCATAGTCAGGTGGTGACTGTGGTCTGATACAGCAACCTTTGCAGACCTTATCCTGCTGTCTGCAGCAAGTTGGGATTTGGCTTCTTCCTGGCTAAACGCAACTCACTTCCATCACTCTTCTATCAAGTAAGAATAACTATGATAATTTCTCCTCCAGACATATGAAAGAATTGGCACCTTAAATACAACCCCTGTAGCAAGTAACTACTGAGGGGTATTATAAAATCTGAGATTTAAGCCATGCAGCTGGGAGATAACAAATAAAATGTCAGCAGCACAGAGCAGGAAGACAGGGTGAAGAAATAAGCCTTGCAGTCACAGAACTATTTGTCTGACCTCTGTCAACCGCAAGGCTTTCAAAGTACTTTGAAGGACAGTATAATTAAAAACATGAAAATAAATAGAAAGTGGGATAAAAGTGCTCATGGGTTTACCAGAAGTAAATCGTATCAGCCTATCTTGATGTCATGGGCAAGATAAATGATGTTCTAAGAAATACTTTGTATGTCATCTACGTGGACTTCAGTAATGCATTTGATACGGTTGCACTGCAGAATTTATGAGGCACAAGGACGCGGAGATTAATTGTTGAATTGATATTGCGTATGGGCCTGGCTAAAGAGGAAATAAAAATGATGAGTCTTGAATAAGGAATTTGCATGCTGAAGGGCATACATTAACAGATTATCTCAAGTATTGGCTAGACAAATGATCTTACTTGGTCATTTCTTCAGTGATGTTGGCTTCAAAAGAGGGAGTTTGCTCTCATCTGGGGTTGGAAGGCATCATCCAAATGGGAAGGTTTGGTGAAAAGGAAAAAAAAAAAAAAGAAAAAGAAAGAAAGGATCTGTGGAAGTTTGAAGAGTAGAAATTCATTAATGAAGTAAACTAAACAGTGTATTTGAGGACCAATACGATTGCTTCTCCCTTCTAGATGCATCCACAGGAATCAGTAGTTAAGGTGCTCTAGTGTGGCTCTGTAGGTGTTATCTGGAGCACAGTGTTCTCCATCCATCAGGGTTAGGAGGGATGAAGGCTGGAACTGTAATGTAGGAATGGTAACAGCAAATTTATTAGGTGAAAGGGAGCCAATACAACTTTTGTTTAGTTGATCAAAATGAAGGTGCAAATTGTTCATAAATGCAGACTGGAAACCAGGGTATTCAACAGTAGTCATGTGTACAAAAACCTTCCAGAAGGAATACACAGAACAGAAAACCTGGCCGCTCCACAAGTGGAGAAGAATATTTAGAAAAGAAGTGTCTTTGCCTGCAGATCCTTGGGACTGCACTGGCTGAGTTTTAAAGAATGAAAGGGAGTCCCTCTAAGTCCTGTTTTACAAGCAGAACAGACTGGCACACCACATTGTCACTTTAAACATATTCTAGAAACTAAAAAAGAGCCAGGATCTGCCTTTAAAGCAAAGCATAATCCAAACTCTTCATTGAAGTGAATGTTTGCTGTGCATTTTGTTCAGAGTTTTGATATTTTCAGGAATAAGCTGACGGAACTCTTTAATGAGAGACAGAAGGGACAATGAAAGAAGAACAAAAAGGTTTTGCTTCAGCTTCTCCTTTTTTTTTTTCCCCCCTGACATAACCATGCATTAGAAAATGTAACTGTTTTTAAAAAGCAATCATTTTTTATACCTAGCTTGTTTCAAAAAGGTCGTTCCACTCTCATTGTCACCTCAGGAAAAACAATAAAGCAGCAGTCCTCCACGTAATTGCACAGGCTCGCCTGGTGGGTTCTCTTTCTTGTTCAATGAAGTATCATTCATTTAGATCAGAATACAGTCTTTTTAAATTAGAGGTTTACATGTGTAATTATATAAAATGATATGTTTGTTTACATCTCCAAGTAAAATGTACGTAGTTTTCTATCATTTATCTTTGAAATTCAATTTTGCTTTGTCGATCCCTAATTTATTGCAGGAGATGAATGTGCTGTTAGAATGTTTACAATGCCTCTCACTGCCTGTGGATAATAGAATTACCCTGGTTATTGCTATTCATTTCGACATTTCTATGGTTAGGAATACACGATAGTTTTACGTTCCTGAATATATGGTGCAAATCCTTATGCTGTTTATTGTGGCTGCCCTTTTTTGTTTTATCCATCTAAAGACTTATATTTACTTTCAAAGAGTAGTGGGACAGTTGACAGCTGATAGCTGTATTTCTCAGCAGCTGCATACTCTCTTCTGGGTTCAGAAAGGCTTGGAAAGGCTGTTTCATACCTTTGTGTGTCATGTTAATAAATATTGTAGATTTCGAGTAAACCCATAAACTCCCATATGAATTTCTGCCAATTCAGCCCTGGGGCTTTGGTCAGTGAGCAGTGTGCATAACCAGTCACTGAATTTATGGAACATTTTTGTAAAAGCAGTGTTTGTTTTAGTTGCTCAGTTTGTCTGTTTAGCTGGTTGGGTTAAAAGACCTGTATTTCCAGCAAACAATCTCAAGGCATTATTTTTCCAAGCAGAGCTTTCAAGGGTAACTCTACAGAATGTTTCCTTTAATATCTTCTTGCACTTTTCTTTCTGTATACTTGTTCCTTACAGTACTTGAGAAGGGCAGACTGGGAAGGGCATCCTCTTTAGACTGTCACAGGATAGGAGCAGTGCTGCAGGATGCTCAGAGCATCTCACAGGGCACAAGAACTGTGAAAAAGGTGTCAAATTTTATCTTCTTGTTTCCATTTCAAAACTGTACTCTTAGAAAATGAGAATCAGTGTCTGAATGAAGTTAAAGTTTCCCTCATCACATGGGGACTAGAAGTCTTTCAGATTAGACCTCAGCTAATCCATCCAGACCATCTCTGTGTGTGTGTGCTGCAGGACATATATGGCCCTACACTGCCTGGAAGTCCTAGGCAAAGGTCCTGACTCCACTGTGAGTGTGGAAGGTGTAAAGCATGTACTGCTATGACTTGGAGCCAGGCACTGTCTTCTGAGCTTCTGTTTCATCCCTGCTTAATAACCTGAATCCCGTGTTACGCTTCAAATTCATCCATCCCCCATTTGTATTTTCTTAAAAAATAGTTTTTATGAATATGCAGAGCAGGAAAAAAAATACTGGACAGTAAAACATGCAGTAAATTGTATCCTATTAATTTTTTGCCAGGGAAGGGGATGATGTTGCTTTCTTTCTCAGCTTCCTATCTCTATGATGACACTCAGCATTCATCTTAAAACAGAGAAGTTTATTTGGCTTCTTTTACTTTATGCTGCTTATTACTTGTCTTTCACTTTTTTCATATTTCATATAAACAAAGTTTGAGAATGAAAAATCAATAAAGGAGTTCTTCAGAATTCCATTTAAAAAAAAATAAATATTCCTTATACTATAAAATGTGCAGCACTTCCAGAGATAGCAGTAAAATATGCTGTCTCTCCATACCAGATTCTGTTATCTTTTAAGCAGTACTTCAGGAAACAGCTCAGGTAAGGTTATCCATCCACAGGTTGAATGAAAATAATTTAATTTCATAAGGAGAAGGCTATTGAACTCTCCTTGGCTTCACAGCCATATTAGGGAAATTCAATATGTGTCAGAAAATAGCCTGTGGCAAACTAATTTTTGGTCCCAAAGTGCCACAGTACTGCAAAATATGTGAATTTCTTCTGAGTCAAGGGTCAGTTCAGTTACTATCACACCTACAGCTGTGGGCTGTTCTGGATGTGTAGGGAATAAGCATCAGAAAAAGCAAACCCAGAGCAGTGCTTTCCTCTGTGTAATACTGTTCAAACTCTCCAGTGCTTCAAGATTTCCACTGCCACAGCTTTTGCATTCAACAGCCCTTTATGAATTTTTCTTCTATGGCTAAGTCCACAGAAGAAATTTGAATTAATTAATTCCTTTGTTTACAACAGAAATACTTCAAGTAATGCATATATATGGAAAGAATGAACATCAGTAAACCTTAGAGCTAAATATACCTCTGTAAATATGCGCGTTTTAGGATAACTTTTAATATCCAACTTACGGGGTAGATGCAAAATGTCACACACATGCATATACATAGTCTAATATTTGACTGTACATACAGAATATATGTAAGTATTTGTATAGCACTGTCTGTCTACTTCAGCACACACAGGCACACTGAGGTTTTATTTCTGTGAGCACCCTTCTGTCAAATGAGAGCCAACTGAAGGCAGAGCATGGATTAAATCCTTCACTTTGATCATGATCAAATTCTAAATAAAAAAAAAAAACCTTAAAAAATTATGAAGCATTAGTCATGCTGTTGAATTTGTAACTATCACTTATTTTATGTCACGTTCATACAGACACACATGTGCATTCACCCACACACATGCCTGGCATTACTCGTATGACATCAGACCTATCACCAAGCTCCTGTTTGCCTATTAGTTTTATTTCTCCATTTGCACTGTAGTAACTGCAGGCTTCACTAACTGCAAGTGCAAAGTATCTCAGGTGGGTTTTGATCTTTAACTGAACTTTTCCCTTCTTTATCACATCTCAGTGTGCTAAAAGCATTATCCCAAGCATCAATGCTAAGTGTTGCTCAAATGTCTCAATCACACATCTGAGCCATTATAATGGGTGGATTATTTGTAAGATGATGCATCAGCTAAAGTTTGTATAGGCTGATGTATTGGCTAAATTGTCAGGAATTCTTTGTGTTGGTCCTGTTCTTTCTTCTGTGTCACTAAGGCTACATCTAAGCACTCAGGCAGGTCTGTCTTGTTACCCACCCTACATCTCTGGTTGTCCCACGAACATCATAATGTGATGGGATGGGAACATTGCCATTTCTTCTCCATCTACATGATTTCCTTTTACAGGGGAATGATTTGGCATGATCTTATCCAGTGTTCAGTGGGGTTTTGACAGGATGTTCCTCTGTCAGTGTTGGCTGGGACTTGTGACTGTGTCCTGCATTATTATGGGACGTGTTGTGTAGAGTGAGCATGTTCACCTTCCAGCATTTTCAAACTCTGTAACAGGAGTAGAATAATAATTATTCATTGGTTAAGATGGGAAAAAATAGTCCAACAGCAAAAGTGTTAGGTGTCATAGAAAGGCAGGTTGTATAAGACCTCCAAGGTCTTATATAGCAAGTTATCTCAAAGCTAAAATATTTGGTCAAACAATGTTTTGGAGTTTCACAAAACAACTCATGTGGTCTGAGGAACAGATGTGCCAGGATGAAGAGAGAGAAGCTTTAACTCAAAAAATCAAAGGAAAGTATGAAATTCTGTGAGCAGCATGGCATAACCTTGTTTGTAACTGAGTGGCTTTACTGTAGATAACTTCTCCATTGAATAAAATTTTCCCCTTCACTTTTCTGGATATTCTTAAAGATCACAGTTACAAATATCTCCTGCCCTTAGCAGGACCATGATGTTTCCCTGCAAATTTGAGAGAAACTATTTGAGAAGTGTACAACAGCTTCTGAAGCTTGTTAGTGGTTTTGACTATTTTTTGATAAACATGTGCCATATTTCCCAGCTGGCTTTGGAGAGTTGTCCATTTGGCTGTGTCCATAAGAGCTACAGCACATACTGAAGAAAGGAAAAAAAGGAAGGGTCATTTTTATCACTGTCCTCTTGTGATTTTCTCATAGTCAGGAGTGCAGCCTGACATAATTTCCTGGGGTTTATTTTTCTCTGTGAGTTATTTTCTTTAGATAATGCCTTTACACCATAACCGAGTATGACAATTTAATACACTTAGATAAGAACTAAACCTGGGATGTGGTCCCTTGTGCAAAGTCAAGTTTTTCTCAGTTGCCCCAGTGTCTGGAAAAATAAAGTTCTACATCCTACTAAATATTGCTATTATTACGTATCTGTGACATGGAGTAGTAAACACAGGAGGGAGGAACACAGTAAGGTTTTCATAAAACCCAGGAAATTAATTTCTTTGAGACTGATCTGGTAAAGCTGTGGGTAGTCTTAGACATAACTGGCATTTTTATTTTTTCAGTTCTGATGGTTACTCTTCATAATTTCTTGAAATAGTTTTGTAACCTGAAAGAACCATACTCATATCCCTACCAATACATTACAATAATTCAATAACTATAATATCAAGTGACTGAGACTTGATTTTATGTGTATATTATATTTTGAGCAGTAGTGTCAGACGGCATGATCTGTCCCTGAGGTAGGAATGGATGTGACAGTGAGCAGCCAGGATACTGCAATGGGGCCATCATGGGTGGCAGGAGGGACAGAGAACAGGAGAGGATAATAAAAGCCTCAAGACTTCCCGCATGTAGGAACAGTTATTTTCACACATTAATTTAATCACCTGACAAAACTACCCGGAATGTGTGTTGTATGCTGTCTTTAAAGCAAAAACAAGCAGTTGTGATGGTTTGCAATCAACTTACTTCACGATCAGGTCTGCCAAACTGATGGTGATGGTCTGGTACCTGCCCCTTTTAGTATCAGCTGTTAAATCTGAGTGATAAATCTCCTGAGACCTGCTACATTTTAAATACAGGCAGTTGTGTTATAGAGACTTGTTATGTGTTCATACATCTCTTTTAGAAGAAAATTCAGATCTTAAGGTACTCTTACAAATATTGCAGTCAAAAAGGCTCTACATTAAACAAAGGAAAACAAAAAACTTCCTTTGTGATAACAGTAGTTTTGTGAGAAGGAGCAGTAATAGTAGTAGTAGTAGTAGTAGTAGTTTTAGTTTAACCAATGAAAGACAAGTACTGTTCATTCTACGAGTTCATGATATTAAGTTTTAAATGTTAGCTCTTGGTCTTCAAAAGGAATGTGAATCTCTGCCTGAAGAAGATGATGAGAACTGAGACCTTCTATAATTTACAGCTAGAGAGCTCTTGTTTAAGAAGAAAGTAGGTAGAGTCCACAATAGCACATTAGGAATAAAGGAAGTGGAAGATAATATAAAAATTATTATATTGCTTAATGTGATTAGGTTGTCCTTGATAAATATTCATAGTGGCTGTGTGTATGATCAATCTTTATCAAATTTGAAATCTTTACTTTATCAATTTATTTGGGCTGAACTTCTTCCATAATTAGTAATTTCTTGCCTGTATCTTTGAGTTCTTTTCATACATGGGGGGGATCCTGTGTGAATGACACCAATTTATCATCTGTGCTGTCATTTCTGTTCAAACTCATGCAGTAAGTAGATGGATGTCTCCCATATGGTGTAACAGTTTTGAATACTTACAACTGCTTGATGCAGGCAATACCAGGTTTGTTTTTTTAGCTTTTTTCCAGGACCGGCTTCTTCCATGTAATTGTAATGATCCACTCTTAATTTCTGTGGCCTCCCCTTGGGTGTCACTTCTGTGGTCTGATGTATCTTGTAACAAGTCTGAAATGCTGGAAGCAGAGTGCACTTCCCTTTGTACAATTCATCCCATCACTTCAAGTAATATTTCTCCCCTTCTCACCAAAGTGGTAAACAGATTCCTCCAAGGAGAAGGTGATAGCATATGAGGAGCTGTAGCTGTAGAAGCCTTCTAGGGCTAGAAGTCTTACGTAGATGTTGCTGATGGGGTATTTTAAGAATTCAGGGTCATCCTGGATTTGTGTTTAGATGCTTGGCTAGTCTGATTAATTCAATAAGTAGAATAGTTAATCCAGAAAGAATTTATTTTCTTGTTTCCCTTGGTAATCCTAAAGATGACAAACAGCTTGGCCCACTAGCATTGTCTCCAAAATCAGCTTTTTCTCTAGGAAAAGTTGGTCTATCAAAAAACAAGCACATAATGCATTTTCCTATCCAAAGAAATGTTTTGTATGAGGGAAAACCCAAATCTGCCCTTTAAATCTCCATTAAGAACCAAATAAAAAACTAGGCTATGTTCCTAGAAGGTATGCATCACTTTTCTTGAGGGAACTTTGGAAGTGTTTCCTTTTTTTCCTGTGGTATAAATCTCACAAGAGTTTAATCATTCATGGAAGTACATTGCTTTTTAAAAAAGGTATCTCAATCATCCTCACGTAAAAAGGTACTTTATGTTAAAGACTCAATTTGAGCATGGAACAAATTGATGAAATTATAGTACAAAACCTTTAATGCATTAGAATTATTACATTTGGAAATCATTATGTATACAAGTAGTTATTACAGAAATAACCTTCTTTGTCAAGTATTCTTGGTGTGGAAGTAATCAGCATCCTATCCCATTAATTGTTTGAGAACTCTGAAATCTTTAATGAGGTTTTTTGCAGAAGAATTTCAGTCAAATGCAAATGATTCATTGAAACTCTTAATCATAAGACAAATAGTGATTCTTTAGTGAGTTTTTTTTTATTCACTCTAATAAATGTAGCGTGTTAACTATAGACATAGAGTTAACTGTTTCTCAGTTACTTTCCTCACAGCATTTTTCTTTCAAGATTCATTGCTGGTCAGAAAGCGATAATGGTTGGACTAAGAAATAAAATGCTTGACAAATGTCAAGAGATCTGTGTCTGATATGGCTTCAAGCAGCTTGTTTTCCCTTTGAGTGTTGATTTAAAAATTAATTTTTATTCAGGTTGAAAAATATATATATTTTCCAATGGCTATTGACAATCAAATATTATCCTTTTTTCACAGGTCTGATTACCACAACATCAAGAAAATTGGATCGGGAGCAGCAAGCAGAACATTTTTTAGAGGTAAGTTTAAGTGGAAAATATATGTTAAGAGCTTAGCTGATTTTTGTAGTTTAAAATCATTTCCTCCTGTTCCAGGAGAGTGGTATTTTCCTTTCTCTTCATTTACAAGAGACTCACACAAAGCTGGGAATTGCCTGATTATACAAAAAAAATTAAAACATTTTGCAATTCGCAGGCACAGGAAAAAATTGAACAAAAAATGAACACTTGTTTTCCATCTCTAACCTACTTCAGTTAAGTCTTTTATTGTAGCTCTTAAATTGTTTGTGACAGAAATTTAAAATATCCAGAGCAAAATATTTTTTAAAAATATGTGGAATGACCCCAACCCTGCCAAAATTTTCAGTCTCTCAGATTAAATCGGTTTAAATTTTGCATCTTGGATCTAATGTGCAAACTGATTTGGATTAAAGCAAACTTTGAACTTTTTAACATTCACAGCATTTTCAGAATGAATGATTTTGGGGTTTTTTTTAGCTTTCGCTTACTGGGACTGTTAACAACAATTTTCAAGTTAAAAATTGCCTTCCAAAAAAGAGCATCTAAACCATTCCATTGGCCCTGGTGATGAATGTTTCTCTTTATAAGGAGCTCACATGTGTTCGATATGAAGTGATATACTTGTAAACTACTGGTTTTGCCGCATGTGTTTTCTTTCACATTGCTGTACACCATGCTGTGGGGTTTTTTTTTTTCCTTTGGGTAAAAGTTCCTTGACTGTGTTCTTTTATCTATTTGTGGATTAAGGAATTCTTGTTTCCTGTTGGTACAAGTAAAAAGAACCATATTGTCCCACATAATCAATCATCCCTACCATGTATTTTAGGAAATGCTCTTCAAATCCATACAAGCTAAAAAACATCTGGACACAACAGCTCCCAATGCAATCACTATCTGTCAGAAAAATGTAGTAAAATATATATTAGAATATTCAATAGGTTTTTATTTGCTTGAAATCACAATTTTGGACGGTGCAGAACACAGGAGAGAAGGGTTGATTATTACTATATGCAGGTTTGGGTTGGCATTTTTTATTGATAATTCACTGTAGAGTCTTACATGTTCCAGGTCATAAATAAATGGAGGGAAATACAAGGATTTTTCCCTTTTTAGGATTTAAGTTGTAAACTTGGTAAAGTAATCATGTATTCCAATAACTTCAAGCTTTCTGGTTTATACTGTCAGAGAAGATCACAAATGGAATGGAAGGGGCATTGATTTTGAAATGTGTCTGTTGATGAGAATCTTAGGTCTGTAAGTCTCCTTTGCTTTGCAGGGAAGGACCAGGTAATCCTGGTGGACAGCAGGTTAGCACAAAATGAAACACTGGAAGTTCCATCTGCATATGAGGAAAAAACCTCTTTTATGTGAGGGTGACAGAGCACTAGAGCAGGTTGCACAGAGAGATTGTGGGGTGTGTCTGTCTAGAGATACTCAAAACCTGCCTGGCTGTGATCCTACACAGCCAGCTGTAGGTGAACCTGCTTGAGCAGGGGTTGGACTAGATGAGCTCCACAGGTCCCTTCCAACATCACCCATTCTGTGCTTCCATAATTCTGTAATTCTGTGATTTATGTGTCTGCCTCAGAGATCTCAGTGAAACATGCCAAATACACATTTTCCAAAGGATTCCCAAACAGATGGGGAAGTGCTACTATTAATAGCTAAAAGAAAACAAATTACTTACAGGAATTTAGATTTAGTCATCAATATAATCTTTCTCCTGTATTGCATGTTGCTTGAAAAAATAGCAATCTTCAAGATTTTAGGGGCTGAAGATGCAGTAGAGGGAAATTTGTGTCTTACACTGCACCAAGGCTTGTGAATGGGGAGTGGAGGGCAGGCTACGGAGAAGGGAAACAAAGGAGCAGGGTGTCCTGCAGAAGTGCAGATATCACCACATTGTAAAGCCCACCTGGGAACAATGAGTGGAAGGGGAATTGGATTCTGGTGGAGACACAGCCCTGGTGGTCAAATTGCCCCTTTGAGCTGCTGCTGAAACCTTGCCCATCGCTGGCTCCCGGGAGGCGCGTTCCTGACGCACATCCGCGCATAGGCTGGGATCCAGAGCCAGGCTGGTCAAGCTGTGCTTGTTCTTGTGGCAAACTGAGAAACGTTTTCTAAAATGCCTGTCTGTCTCTGTGTAATTAACCCCCTGGGGAGGCCTTAATTGCCGAGACAGCCGTGGTTTCCCACTAGTACAGTGTTTCCCTTCCGGCTCTGTTTCATACCCTTCTTCCAGGAGTCTGTCTGGTGTAAAGGAGTGCAAACTTGGCTGCCTTTGAAAGGCTCTGATTAGTACTTGACCTAGCAACCCTTGCTCCCTGTGCCCAATGTCTGTGTGAGCCACTGACAGACCTTTCCTGGATACAACTTTTTAATTATTTATAATAAGCCTGCCTTTGACAGAGACACTATACCCTGTAAGTACCTGCTAGTATTTACTTAGAAAATTTCATTATTAACAGTATTTCCACTTCTTTCACCAAAGCTGTTAGGAAAATGAAGTGATATAAGATAGCAGATGTTAGTAGCTGTGTGTAGTGCCAGGCCACCTCTTGTGATGGCTTAGAGTTGTTCTTCTGGAGTTGCCTGTCCCTTTCTGTACCAGAGGAAACATGAATTATCAGCAAGGACTGGATGTGTGTTTTTAAAGCTTCCATGCTCAGGAAAGGTGAATCTAAGTGACTTCCCTTGTAAGTTGCATGAGAATTCTGTTGCAAAGTAAGTATTGAGGTAAGATGTGCATTTCTTCTTCATTCCTCCTTTAATGGTCTTGTTTAGATGTATGGACCTGTGTCCACATGGAATTTTTTAATGGTACCTCAGGCTGCTGACACAGGACTTACACTTACCAAGGAGTATGTTCCAAAGCGAGTGCAGAAACATGTCTAGACCCTGATCCAAAAGGTGTGAGAAGAAGTCAGAAATTGACTTCTCTTTATAATCACTGAGATTTTCTATTTGCTTTGGTGATATTTTTGGGTACTGCTTGCTTGTTTGTTTGTTTTGGAAGGAGGGGATAAAAAAAGAATTGTTTCTCCTAGGTTTTTCATCGATTGTGGCATTGTCAATTTTTTTTTTTTAAGCTCCCAAGTTGAGGGCTTAATTTTTTTCTGACACATTTATAATGCCTTGCAAAGCTGCAACTTGTATTCAGTGCTTGTCATCAGGTGGAATTTTGCTGCTAAGGTTTAAATTGGATGTCGCTGGATTTTATACAGGATGGTTTCTTGCTTTAGTAAATTCTTATTAATGCAGTGGTTCTGCCTGAAACGGGAGGAAAATGACCACCTGATTACATTACTTTCTCACATGAAGCAAGACAAAAGCATTTGTTCTATTTCACAGACTTTCTCAAATATTTTGTAGTTAGGATGAAGTATTTAAGTAACAATCTGAAAGAGGAAAGGTAATCCTGAGAGCTTTGCAAGTGAATGAGAATAGTGGTATTTTCAAGAGAGGTGCAAGTTTATTCTCCTTCAGTAATTGAATACATCATCCTCTTCTTTCCTTCTTTTACTTCCTCCTTCTTCAAGACATGTCTTGTCTTGTAATAATTTCTATGTTAACACTTCATATTCTCTTCTCATATTATGCTAATTTCCTAAAAAGAAGAAGCTAGAAGTGGAGAATGTTAGTGGAGTTTGAGCTATGGAGTAAAAACCCTCATAAAAACAGTCTGTCATTTTTTTTTTCAATGCCTCCTAATGCTGGCTGACAGTTTTACAAACTCTAGTGATTTTGCTATGTGATTTTATTTAAACAGCTGTGGGAGTGGTGGAGGTCCCATAATAAGCATAAAAATTAAACCATTTCATGCAGGATCTGCACCCTTGCATGGTGTGAGCTTATTCTGAGATGCCCAGAACATGAATAGTTCCTGGTCTGCTTTCCAGTGTACATGGGCAGCTTGATGGGGGAGGATTGTTGAATCCAGGCTGCAGTTCATTGACTTGTGCATTCAGCCCAGAAAGTGGATCTGAGCACGTTTTCTCGCCCTGAGCACTTCCTAAACACTCTGTTGCAGAGGCATTGTTACTCACGCTGCCTACACAGAAAGCCTCTGCAAAATGCAGCCACTGAGCAGTTCAGCTTGTTGGGAATTGCTGTGTCAAGACCTGTGTTTAGCAAAAGAATGAGCCAGGGGAGTTGCAGGCTTCAGTGTGCAATTCTAGCAACAGTCTTTGAAACTTCATGATTGAAGGGATGAATTGTCTGTAGGGAGAGATGACCTCTCCATCCTCTTGATAGTGGTATACAATAGGTTGGTGCTTTTAAAGTACTGAGGCTGTTTAGTCTCTCCCTGATGAGCACATGTGCTGTGGGCTCTTCAGACATTTAGCCAGTTTTGAAAATTGTATCCATGGTATCTGTTTGTCCAAAACACTAAAACAGCTGTTTAAATTTACCACTGTAGATTCATTCAGAAAATATCTTTTAACATTTGTCACAGTGAAAAACCTGTCTATTCAAACTGTCTCTAAAGAATAAAAGTAGCTGTTAATAAGCATGGTCAGAACTTTAAATCTCTTTATAAGTGACAAAGCAAGTGAAGGCAATAGGTTTAAAAATAGTGTTACAGCAGCCTTAGCCTTTCAAGGTCCAAGCCATGTACCCTAATTGAGGAGGAGGAGGAGAAGTGGGAGCAGAGTATTGGCTTAGTGCAGTTAATTTTTAGCCCTCTTAGTGCTATCAGAATGGTAACAGTGCCTCTCAAGTGCCCTGCTTTTGTCACAAATCAGTATACACAACCTTCATCAATCTTCCTGCTGTGAAGCTTGAGCACAGCACTGAGAAGGATGGCAGTAACAGTGCAAGGGGTTGTAATGAAGACAAATTGCTAAATCTGATGTGAGTGTCAAAATACAGGGGCTGAATGAAACACATTGGTTTCTATTTACTGTAGGTATACTAAGAGTACAATAAACTGTGTTACATGGTATGTATTTATATGCAGTAATTAGAGGGAAACATGATAATCTGCTGTAATTGGAGCCTTCTAAAAAGAATTCAAATTTCTACTCATTTAATGGGGAGTTGTAAATGTGAGGGGAATGTTGATAGAGGGATTATAATTTTATTCCACTTGGAATTTGGTCCAGAATATCACTGGGGAAGTTGCTGCTGTAAAGTTTATGGCCACAGTTTGCAGGGGAGGAGTTTAAAAACTTGCAAAGTGGCATTTAAAAATAGCTCTACCTCTCAGTTCTTCCCACAAACACCACACTGGTGGCTCAGCATTGGACCAGCCTGTGTTCTCCACCATCCTCCTCTTTCCCTCCAGCATCTCCCACACAAGAACTTAACAAATTTGTTTTGCTGTTGAGCCTGCTGAATTGGGCTGTAGCCTTTGCTGGTGGTGATGCCTGAAGTCAGTGGTCCTTTGTGAGAAACTGCAACATTTTCTGAAGAATATAGGCAGCTGTGTGGCAATATGCTCATGTATATTTTTACAGAAGAGGTACAAAAGCTGAAGTTCACTGGGTTTATGTAGTTGAATAGTGCTCTACAGCACACTGATTGCTTAAATCCTGGATTACAAGTCTGTGTAAGCATTTGTTTCATGGTTCTTTAGCATTGCCCACATTTGGCAGAGAAAGCTCATTTTTTCTCAGTGACATGCTGGTGATGGTGTAAAAATGAGGCAGTGTGTCTGATTGAACATTTTGTCTGAGGTTTAAATGGCTCCAAAGGCACATGCCTTTCCCTTTTTAACACTGAAGCCTATCAGAAAATGCAAGGGAAGTTTAAAAAATAGGTAAACAGCCTCTTCTTGCCAGCTTGAGTTTGAAAACTATTACTGGTTGTGATTCCTGGAAATAAGAGAACTTTTAATTTCTAAGACACCTGAAAGTGTTTCTAGTGTGACAGTTGGTTTATAGAGGCAGCTTCCTAAAAAGACAGTGAAAGATGTATCAGTGTCATCTTCAAATGGTGACACGCTGAACTTTAATGTCAACTTCAAAGTTAAGGGCGAAAAAAGAAAGGAAAGGTATAAAGAAGAGAAAGAGGGTGGGGAGGAAGGAAAGGGAAGAAAACAGTTCTAAAGAAAATCAAAACCATGTTCATCTCACATTACCTGTCCATGGGGCTACTGGCAGAGGAGAAATCCACGTGGCCAGTGTGGTGGGAGATCTGGCAGAGACACAAGGTCTGGGCTGAGGAGGCACGAACTGAGCTCACCCACCCCATGATGCAGGTTTCCATCCGGCATCCTGTGTTATTCTGCTGCCATTTTCAGAAATGGCCAACAACCTTCCAAGGGCAGGAGGTGACTGGAGGCTAAAACTATCCTTCAGAGCCAGATTTACATATGACATTGCACACTGCTTCTCGTGTGTATTTGGGCAGAAAGTCTTACACAGCAAAATATGGGAAAAGTCCTGGTGTGATTCATCTGTCTGCAGTGACAAGTGGTCTCCTCAGCAAGACTGCTGTCTCTAACTTACATGATCTGGTAAGATGAAGAATTATCAAGTGCATCCATGAAAATACTACTAATTCCATTGTTAAGTAAGTGGTCTCTGTGCAAGAGATAGAAACAGAATTTTAAACAGCAAAATAATTAAGGCATCATGTTTTTACAGATTAGTTGCTTTTATTATTACAAATTTCAATAGCTCCCAAATGTCCCATTATTTTAGATAACGTCTTGAGAAGTAACACAAGTAACAGAGCCTAAGCATTGGGAAAACTGAATTTAATAGCACCTTTCTTCATGCATGTGGAATCTTGATTCTGTTTTCTTATTAAGTAAGAAAAAATATATCTTTATAAATTTATAATAATGGGGCAAATTAAGCTTGGATTGAAAAAAAAAAAAAGAACAAAAATAATTGTGTGTTAAAAGTCTTTAGTATTCCATGTTAAATTCATGTAGCCGTTGGAAAATATGCCCACAATTCTGATGACACAATGTATATACACCAGAGGAAAAGGGCAAGAATGTGTCTGTGTATATCAAATAGTAGCAGTGACCCTCAGATCATTTCAGTTATTCGATGAAATACCAATAGCCTTGAGAGACTGGGTATGCAAAGAATGTCTGTGACACTTCCATAAAATTTGTAGACCTTTAAGTAAACCCTCAGGATGCTTTGTTTACTTTTTTGCCTTATGCTAATGGCTGATTTAAATCTTTATTTCTTAGATAATAATTATCTCATTCTTTTAACTTTCTCATTATTAGTTTGAGTCTGTTAAAATCGTTTTGCACATGCTAACACCAGGATGATGTCAAGGACAAATACACCACTACTGATGGACAGTTCCATCAGTGCATCACTTATGTCAATACCTGATTCTGGCCTCTTTTGGAGAGTGTTTAAGCCATTCAGCTAATCCAGTACTGTATGGAAGTTCTTACATGGCAGGAGTTTATTCCAGCATTAAAAATCTCACACTTGTTGGATTAATCTATTTTATTGATTCAGGATACCAATAATAATGAGGAAAAGCAGTCTTCTTTTCTTTCTTTAATGAGCTTCCTAAGTAAAAAATCTTCATAACTCAATATGCAAAACTAGGGTTTTGTTATGAATGCTTGACGATTACAGGAACAAGACAGATAGCTTACAGACCTTCTATAGGTATAATGTATGCTTGTGCTAATTTATTTGGTATTAAAATAAGAAAGAAGAGCTCATATAGTATTTATTCCCTCCTCAGCTCATGGAAAAGATTTGATTTTCCCACTTCATTGACATATGACGAGAGATACGCCATCTACAGTGGAATACTGCCCCAAATATATTTTTTACTAAATCACATTTCATTGGACAGTGAGTCTGCTAGAAATGGGCAAGGAACAATTGGTATTATGATCCAGGATAAAAAACTGATTTCCTATTTAGATGAAAACCCAGTATCAAGATACAGATGATTTTTCAGGTACTCATTCAGGTTCATGTTTTGAAGCATGGCAAGATCAGAGTCATTCAGGGCTGAGGCTTTGTTTCACACACTGCCGTCTGCCATGGTAGTTGTGTCTTGTTAGACAAATCACATTTCTGATTGCCTAGAGTTTTGCTTTAGTCAAGGAATTATTTGCATATATCTGACATTTGCGGAGGGAGTGAGGTTATATTGCAGATTTTATGAATCACTGACCTGGACTATTGGGTCATGAAATGAATAAATTAATATCTGCAAAGCACAGCTCTGCTGGCTTTTTCATGCTGGGCATCAAATGCCTCTTTTAGGATTTTCCTTGTAGACCCACGGCATTCTAGCAGCAGGTCTTGGCTCTAAGCACCTCAGCATGGAAGGAGATATTCAGCATATAGACTTTGAGTGCTATTTTATCAGGCATTTTCCAAATCTTTAACAGGCATAACAGAAAAGATGCAATTGTGCCAGGAAGGAAATCCAGCCTGCAGTCAGCCACCCTGCAAGGTTCTGAGCATCTCCTGGGACCCTAGGGATGTATCAGCACTTCCTTGACCCTCTGGACCTAATTAAAATCTCACTGGACTCAGCATCATGGAGTAGTGCAAGAAAGTTACCTTATGATTAACTAGTGTTATATTAAGACATTGTGATGTCACTGTGGAGAGGGGAAGGTATTATGCTGGAGGCTAGTTCAATTCCTTTGCTTATGCTGAGTGGTGTGCTTAGTCTGGCTTCAGTAGCAATGATTTTCCTAAACTTATCCCTAATAATCCAAGGATAAAAGAATTAGACATTGGTGCCCATGGCTGCATTTCCCCAGGTGTGTTGGAAATGGCTGAGTGAATACATGAGAGAAAACCAATTTAAAATACACTCAATACCTCTCTCTTCTCTTTGCAGAACTGTGAGATAGCAGAGCATTAGATCAATGCAAATGGGTGGAAAAGTATTAAAACATCAAGTTTTATTGCATGCTTTGAAAATTAGGTCTGCAGCCGTGTGTTAAATGCTGTTGAAACAGAGAGGAATGTATTAGTGGTCTTCCTTCTTGTTTTATTAATCATTCCTCATGCTAAGCTTGTGTAGGCAAATTCTGTGGTTAATCTATATCAAGCTTTTCTTTTCTGTCAGGATTTACAAGTTTGGTCTAATGTTGCTTTCTCACTGAGGGATTAGCTCGTAGATTAGCTCAGGGCTAACAGGTTTTTTCTTCACTGTATGTTTCTTAAGATCTGTAGCTCCCTTTTTTATGGGCTGAAGCCCACCTACCAGGCCCAAATTGGTCAGATATACTCTTTCAGGGTGTCTCTTTTGCCAGGCTCCATGCTTGGTGAAACAAAGAGCCATTGTGCAGGGTGCACTGCTTTGCTAAATCTTCACATTTTTACATGAATGTACCAATGTTTTAATCTTCTGCAAAAGCCACAGGAAATCTTTCACATGATTTGAATTTATTTTAGATATAGAGAGCCTTTGTGTTATGTGAAACATGTCTGCTTTAGTGCTATATCATATTTTTTGTAGCATGTGTAATACCCATCAGCTGCCAGACTTAATTTATGTCTGTAATGTTTGAGCACACAAACATGCATGCACACACACACATTTTGCAGAGGTCTTATTTTCCTGCCTTGACAGCTAAGACCAAGCTGAGAGTTGAATTTAGAGCAGGGGAGCATCTTCTTCCTCAGTTAGGAATGCATTGCATCTGGACTAAAATCCTTTCTGGGCATAGGAAATCCTAGTATGCCTTTTAATTAATCCATCATCTAGAAAAATGCCCTCAAACAAGATTTGCATCCATTTGTTCTTTCTCCCAGGGTGATCTGTTCTCAGCTGTTCCAAATTCAGGCTTGTTATTGCCAAAAAAAGTTGAGTCAGGGATTTTTTCACAGTAACTTTACTCGCCACCACTTATATGCTCAAAATAACTAACCTGCAACACCCTGTGTAGGGGTCCCAGCACTGACTCTCCTATTCTGCTGTCTAGAGTGGCCTTTGGGTTGATTTTGACACACGTGTTCTGTCCTCTGATTCCAGTTTTGGGGTTTTTTTGTTGTTTCCTTCTTAGTGCTTTTCTTATTCAGGGATTTATAATTTCCCATACTGATAATACATAAAAAACTCAGCATTCCACATAACTTCCCCCACCAGTCCATGCACTTTATGAGAACTTTTTCCCAGTACACAATGAATACACAGTGTTTTGTTTGAGCCTCATCACATCTCACAGTCTTCTCACTGTAGCCTGTAATGTCCTTCAATATAATGTATTTTCCCTCTTTTTCTGATCTTTCAGATCTTTCCCACATCACCACACTGTCTCTCTACCATATAATCCTTAAACATTCTTCTTGATCAAGAAAGATACACTGATAGAAAACTGTCAAGTAAAATCATGATAGTTTGAAATAAAAATTGTCATTTGGGTTTTTTGTTGTTTTGTTGGTTTTTTTTAATAATTTGTTATGGCAAAAGTGCATCATTGTGTGAAGTGTGCTGAAATAAGATTGGAGTTTTTAGCATAATTTGTAACATGACACAAATTAAAGTATTTACTAGATATCTAGAGATAATAAAACCTCTAATCAGGTTGAGAATCAGTTTACTAAGCATAATTGACACTTTTTTCCTCCCTAAATATATTATCACAGAACATAAGAATCCTAATGTTTTTCTTATCTGACTTCAGCTTGATAATAATCAGAGACCAAACAGTTATTTTGCTTTTTATGAAGATATGATTTAAACAGAGAAGTACAAAGGCCCTGAAGCATCAAGTGCAAAGAAATCGGCCCTCCAAACCAGTAATTTTCTTTTCACAGCCTAACAAATTTCAGTTGTCAAGAAACAGATTAATCTCATCATTCGCAAATGTAATATTGTTGTTTGCTAATCTCATGATACAGAGATATTGAAAATGTTATCATAGCAGTCCTAAAGTACATTTTATGGTTTGGCAAAAAATAATACTTTCTTTGGCAAGGAATATGCTAAATATTCAAAAGCAAGGATTAACATTAGCACTTGAGAGCAGAAATGTCAGAATCAAAAGAACGAGTTATTTTTTCTCACATTCCTTGGGAGAGTAAAAAATACAAATATTGCTTATAGCAGTATGTCGATTCATGGCTTTGACTTTCCTGAGACCCAGCATGTTATCCTTAATCCAGATACCAGTAAATAACTTAATATTTTCTTCCACAACCTCAAATATATCTGGTTTTCCCACTGTATCTTGTTTTCTTCCACTGTTCTTCCAGATAGTTATTAAGGTGTTGTATAAACTAAAACAAATGTTCTTAACCCTCAGATTGTTATTTTATAGACTTTATTGGAAAAAAAAAAAAACCCAGGGAGAATATAAAAACGTGGTTTTTATATTGCCACACTTCCTTTAAAACCCCAACACTTGACCACAGTTTAAAAAACACTAGGAAAATTTTCACAAAATCACAAATTTTAGACCACACATTTTAGCCAAGCAGAGATAATGCTTTATTATCTGATACATCGAAGTATGCATGAAATGGTATGATTTCTGTTGACTGAGAGGGACAGAAGGCAGTGAGGGATGCCTGTTAGCTTGGTCTCAGTAGACCATAATTTGTAGCAGAAGGAATCAAAATATTAACTGACACGTGAGTTTAATTTGCATTTACTCCTTACCTCTTCACCAAAACCCTGTTGTTCAAATGGACCTGCTCAAACTCTCTCTCTGTGCTGCTTTGGACATATGTTTGTGGGATTGGATTGAATACTAAAGCTTGTTCTGTCTTCTCCACTGGCATTTACCAGGTATATGTACAGTTAAGGATCTTTCACTGTTTTTGTTGCATCACACTAAATACTGCCTTGAGTGCTGTCTTCTCTGCAGCACCTCAGCCAGGGAATGACATTTAAAAAGTAAAACAATACTTTCTTTGAATGCCTTCTCTTCAGCCATTCAATCCTCATAATATCCGACTCTCAGTGTGAAAGTATCAATTGAAAGCTGTGGTTTTTTTAATAAAAAGAAGTCTGAAGTGTACAGAAGATGTGTTATTTCTGCAGCCCTGGGAGGGTGCCTGATGATGGATCACAGTGGTGACAGGATGCCCAACTTCCAGCAAGCTGCTCAGGTCCCAGAAGAAATCCTTGCTGCTGCAGCACAGTGGTCAGCATGAGTCAGTCATTTATCCTTCTTCCTGACAAAGCACATTATCCAACTCAGAGCTGAGGGCTGTTTTTCAGCTCATTCAGTTCTTGTGGAGCTAATTTGGTGTCCCTTCCCTCTCCTCCAGGCTATAGCTGAGAGCTACCTCATGACTTCCTAGCTTGAGACACACCCCTGGTTTCTCTGGAGTGCAATATGCTCCACTAACCCTTGAATGCCTAAAAGGTAGTAGCTGAATAAATTACACATTTGTGCTCTGTTTTCTAGAGGTTATTGAGAACACATTTACCAGATCTATGTACCAAAACAGGAACTGTGCTTAAACTTCACTTGATTGTCAAACTGCCTCACTAAGCCTGTAAATCAGTTTATCGTGTTTTGTCATATTAGTAATCTGTGGATTAAATCTGCTCCTCGTACTCCATTTCTAAAACTGGATGCACTTTTGGAGAACAAGTTTGTTTATATTCTGCATGGAATTTCTCAAAGGGAGCAGTGGCAGCACCTCTAGGAAAGTGATAGTGGTAGCCGTAGCATTTCCATCATGCATCATGAGCAAGCATCTGCAGTAGTGACCCAGCACTGACCATGGGGATTAGTGCATGGGGCTGGCATTATCTGATTTGCCTGTGCCAAGGGATCATGCCTCCTGCACTGGTCCTGACAGGATGTACTTGTGCTTTTCAGGGCCTCCCATAAATCAGGAGCTTTCTCACGGCTATTTCCAATAGAGCACCCTGCCCCTTTAGCACCTCCTGAGAGTCTCAAAAGCAAAGCAGCTCCTAAAACTTTACTTTTTCAATCTTTTCTGCTACAAACCAACAAAGCAACTCATTAGAGGGACCCTTTCTGCTTCCTCCTTTCACTTCCTTCACCTAGTGAGGGCTAATTGGAGGTCCATAAAATGAATCCAGGGAAACACACCGCCTTCTCTCATATATCAGCCCTGCACTACCAAATTGGGCATATTATCTCATGCAGTATTTTATTGTTCCCCAGACCACATTATCAGGGAGGCAATCTCACAAAGGTTAATAGCATTATTTGGTTGTCTCTCCATCTGACATTCCTGCTCATCACTCTAAATCCAGACATTTCAGCAGTCGCTTTAGGCACCTCTACTGCCCTTAATTGGGTGCTGCTTCCCACAGACTTCAAACCCAGTTCTATAAATTGTAACTACTAGTAGCTGATTGTCCCTGCTCTTAACTTTTATTTCACAACTGGGAAAAGTATGTGTGGGTTGATAACACCTGTCTTTTCAACCCCACTCTTTGACATTTGCAGTCCAATTATCGGTCACCTTGGCCATTTGTTGGGTCTTAGTGTCCTCCCGTTGGTATGCTATCGTCAACACCTACCCCATACACTGCCCTAATGGGAAAATAAACAGTAAATTATGAGACTGTATAAATCCAGTAAAGAATGACTCCAGGAACTATGGAAGTGTAACTGAGGTGTTTGATGCAGTTGCTGGTATCCCAGGCTGGAATTGCTGCTCTGTATTTTTGAGTGGCACAGCTTATTGGAATCAGGCAAGGTATCTATCTGTTGAGGGCCATGGTGCCCATGCTGTAAGAACATGAACCTTAAGGGCTATGCATATTAAGATTTCTGTATTACTTCCTTGAATCAATGGTTGTCATCAGTAGAAAGCAGTAAATTTATATTAATCATTCTTGATTAAATATTTCCTTTCCACAGATAAAAAGTATGCTTCCTAAGCTCTACTCACATTTTACATTTTACTGACCCTTTGCATAGCAGTGAATGCCATCCTGTGGCTACAAAACCCAAATGCACGTTAAAGACTAATTCTGCAGAAGACTCAAAGTGCTAAGAATATTTTAAAAGTTGCAATCTTTTAAAATTCCTCCCGCACTGCAGGAGTAGAATACCATCTTATTATTATTCTGACACATAAAGATCCCTTTCCAGGACTCCAGGCACTATGCAATTAATTAATTATAATAGTATTAATTGATTAATTAATATTAATAACCTGAACATTTTAATGCGTTCCAAGTGTTACTCTGGGAAATTAAGGTTTTGGGACAGGATTTTTTTCTTTTCAACACATTTGGGATATTAAAACTTGGGGACAGCTTTTCCTGTTGTATCGTTGCCCCAGAATGACTTTGTTCCCATACACACACCTACTTATTTATGTTGGCAGTATGGTCTTGACACATTCTGAAAATTATTCGTATGCATCACTGTTCACAGGATCACTGGCTATGTGTGTAACAGATTGAACCAACAGGAAAAAAAAACCCATGCTGAAGAAAATAATTGCATGTGAAATTGCTGTTTCTTTAAAGCAAACAGAAAATCCCACATTTGCCCTGGGTGCTAAATAAAGTTGTTCCCAGTCAGCTATCAGGCGTGCAGTGGTGATGCTGCAGTGGTGCACACCTTCCCTCCCCTTCAGTGAAGGCTCACAGCTTTCAAATACTCCTGCAGCTGAAGCCCAGGGCTGGGCAAAAGCTCGGTGAGAATCAAAACTACTGAAATGAGGTTGTTGAGTTCTGGATGCCACCCCGTTCTCACCAGAGTCAAGGGGAAAATTCCCATTGCTTTCCAAGTCTGAGGGTTTCACAGCTGACCAGTACTTCCCTACCATGGAGGTGTCTGTAATTATTTGGCTGCTCAGATGACATGAGATTGGTTCATTAGGGCAATATTTGTCTTTACACTTGCCTTGTGTGTCTCCAGTTCTGCAGATATGTACCCCACATGGCTGGGGAGGCTGAGACTATTCTCAAGTGTTTGTGGTGATTTCTAGAGATTCAGCAGAGCTGAGAAAAGAGCTAAACTGACTTAGTGAAAAAGAGGTTTGCAGTGAACCTGTCCCTGAAGGTATGCCTAGTGTGTGTCAGTCTTGTCTAGCGAGAAAGAGCGAGGTTTGTGCTGTATCTGGTGAAACACAGAGTCCTACTGCACTCATCAGGGGATGATAGCTCTCATTCTTTATCACCAGAACAGTTACCTGAACTTCAGTTTCACATCTCTGTACTGGATGCCAACACCTAAGCCCATTTTTCAGGTTGAGTTTTCCAAGCTGGAAAATCAGTGTGGAAAAAGTAAAAAAGGCGATCGATCCAAGAATGTGAGTTTTACTTCAAAATTGGAACCTTAGTTTTTTTTCCCCATGCTGATTTATTCTCAACCAGCTTGTAAAATTGACCCCATGCCAATATAAATTGGCTGGTAGATATTTACGGGACATATAAAATCAAAGACAAGTAGAGGTTGAGATAATAAGGCTTGTCTGTATTGCCTATTAGATGGAAGTGTGATTAAATATGGCCTAATTAATGCCTGTTATCTGTTCAAAATTGATTTGTAACAGAAAGTTGTGAAGTAGGCATCAAGAAGTCAAGTAGAACTTTTTATTACTAAAATCAAAGCATTTATTGATGCGATTTACTTTAACCTGGTCTGCCAAAAACAGGATGATACTGTCACTAAAAAATCTGCCTTGGGAAGAACCCCAACAACCAGGCTTCTTGCTCATGCTTATCTCTTTCACCTTATTTTAATTACTTTTCATACTGATTTTTTGAGAATTTTTATACTATTTTGTAAGATCTTTTAAGATGGAATCCTCATCTGACTCCAAAAACTACTTTATTCAAATATGCATGAATAATTGCAATGATACTGTCCTGTAAGTTGATTAAAATTTTACTTTCATCAAGCACCTCCTTGATAACCAAAGAAATGACTATCAAATAACTTGAATATCACCAAAAAAAATAAAATTTAAATTTTTTTTCCATTTTGATTAATGGAAACAGTCACTGCAGTCTTCCTGGGTGACTATTCAGTGAACAAAGATAAATTTCTGAGGCCTGAACGATACATTTTTCTCTTTTTATATTTAAAATATCTCTAAAGGATATTCAAAAATTGGGAAAATCCTGTATCACTTAAAAGTCTGATTTATATACTTTCTACCCAGATACAAAATCAATTTTTTATTCATCAGTTTTCTAACCAGTAAGCTTTATTTTGAACATAAAACTGCGGAAGCTTCATGTTTTACTGTGAAATTTAAATGTCAGAGGCTACTCGTCAGTCTGTTGGCTATAAAACAGTCTTTGAAACGTTTTACCTGTGTGTGTATGGAGAGCCCTCATTTCTTCCATATTGTGGAAAAATAGTGTAAGATGAAAATAGGATATTTTCAGCATTACTGATGGGACATGAAGGCTTTTATGTTAATATTAATGGTTCTGTCTTTGCCTGTTTTGGTATTGATCAAAGGCTTGTTGGTAAGTGATGAGTTCAAAGATAGGGATTTTTTTGGGAGGAGGGTTTGGGGAGTGGACTGTAAATTTCTATCTGTAGCAAAATTGCAGAATTCATCACCAAAATTGTGGTTGCACTACGCATGTTCCTTCAGGGACCAAACATCCTAGTAAACTTTCCCCAGCCTGGCCTGGGGAGCTGGCATGCCTCTGTTCCTTTTGCTCTCTCATTGCCGTCACTCACTGCTGTTTGCCTTTTTGGGGGTGGGTTCGTTTCCTTTCGGTGGTTCATTTTAAACCCTGATTATTTCAGTAGCCCTCTTCGTAGCACAGATGCACAAACAGTTTATTGGTGGGTGGAGGTGGCTGCAAATGGATGGCAAGGGAAGAATGTTTGGAGGAGCTGGAGATGGGGCTGGATGCATCTTAATCTGCTTTTTGGCCAGAGACAAGGTGGTGTCATCCCCTGTTAGCACAACCAAGTGCTGCTTTGGGGGAAAAAAATAAAGTGTTACCTTTCTTTTGACAATCCATGGTTCTGCTTTATACAGCAGCATAGAATTTGGATGCAGTGTACCTATAAAGTAAATAAATTTAAGGAACTAACAGTGTATGTCTTTCATCTTATTGGTGGCCAAATACACATTTTATCTCCTCAGTAACAGCAATATTGTTTTAAAACTGACCATTACAGAGCCTCAACTGAGGATGTTTCATCCAACATCAGAGGGCAGTGGAACTCAGCATGACAAAAATCGCTTAGAACTAGGTTTTTATATTATAGTTTAGGACACAAGATGATTATGCCCTTTGAAGACTGAAAGTTTTAGTTGAAGTTATTGCTTTGTTCTAACAGAAGCTTCTGCCACAATATTTTTAAGGGCGTACAGAGCAAACTCCTTCACACTGTGCCTTTCCTTAGAGGACCTTCAGCAGCTTGTACCCCATTAGCATGGGGCAGTGCTGCTGGCTTACTGCCAGATGGAAGGGATGCTATTGCCACACACCTGCTCTGAATCTGAGAGGTTCTGCTAAAAGAGTTGGGAGTTAATTCCTCATCAGTTTTGATGTCTGGGCACCCGTGCTACAAACTAACACAGCTGCACACCCAAACAAGGGTGAAAAGTAAATGCTGTTGAGTAGTTAGCTCCGGGGTGACTAGTACTATAGCTTGATAAAATTTTGGCAATAAATATATCAGCGTGTATTTTTTGAGCAGGGTGCATCTGTTGATAGTTAAAACATAACATAAATTATTAATACGAGGAAAATATCTTGAAAGCCTGGATAACATACTCTGTCTCTGTTAATAGCCAGAATGTTCTTCTTAGATGATTACACATATTAATTGGTCTAGTATGAAAAAATGGAAGTTTGGAGATGTGTAACAATCTTCATCATTTTGGGGAAACTGAAGAAGGTGTTTGGTTCCTGCTTATAGTGAAGATGAGCATCAAGTAACTTTTGTGGATAGAAAATGAAGAGTAATTGAATCTTTGAGAAAACAGCAGTGTGCTGAGCTTACAAGTTGGTGCACACCTCTTTTGAAGCACAAAAACTGAGAGCTACTGTATTTCCTGAGTGCTAGGATAAGACTTTTGGAGAAGGGCATTATCTGTAGAGGTAGATCTGATAGAGGGGAACTTATCAATATTTAATCACAGGTGTTTCTTATCACAAGAGAAGCAAAATCCACAAATAGCTGAAGTAGATATTGAGGTATGAATCAGATTAAAATTGACATAGAGACTCCCACTAACATTAAAATGCATGCATATCTTGATTTGCAAGCTTTATGTTATTTAAATCTGCTTGAAGTGAAATATTCTCACATTTGACTATTCATTTTCTGTTCACAAAACACTCAGATTCTAATCTTCACTTTCAGCAGGAGCTAAACACCTTCTTCAAAGTTTACTGTGAAGATCAATAGGCAACTTTTATCTTCTTTCTTGTTTAGGAGCTATGATGGTAGTTAAACTTCAGTGATAAGTTGTTCCTCAAGAGGTTTCATATGCCTAAAAAATTATTTTTAAGTAATTGCATATCATACTTTATCTTGTTTGTAAGGTGTCAGTCTGAAGGTGAGTAAATGTCCTTCGATGGGCATCAGGGGACAGTTTAAGAGTGTATTCTGCTGCTTTACAATTCTTTCTTCATTATATATTTAGCAAGATTCATTACTGTAGCCTCATGAGCAAAGAGAGGAAGCTCATAATGTACTCAAAAAGACATTTACAGTTGTTGTTTGGAGACTGTGGTTGATGTTCTTACTGTGATCATCTCAAATTTTCCAGTCTTCTTGTTGCACACTTTGCAAACTGCTCAATATAGGACATGATATGTACAGTTTCAAGCAGTTGTTATCATCTAGAAGCTCAGAAAAAGTCCTAGTTGAGCAATGCTTTTCCTTGCCAGAGGAGTTCCACTGAATCTTTATGTGACTGTATACTGCAGTTAGACAGTAGAGGTAAAGCTTTTCTATTTAATTCCACCAATGGAAGAGGCACTTCTGGACTTCTGGAAAGTGACTGACTTGGAATCACTTCTGGACAACTTTAATCTACATTTCATCAAAAGCAAATTGTACAAGCTTGATATTTCTAAGGATTATAGTTTTTCCTCAGGGAAAGGAAGGGGAAGGTGTTTTCTGAGTTTGCCTGAAGGAGTTTCCTTTAACACATGACAGGCTGCTCTGTTTTCCTGGGAATCCAGTGGAATAGTGGTTGGTTCTGAACTTAGCATGTATTGATTGAAGAGCACTGTAAATAAAGCCTGGTGCACTAAGGTCACCAAGATCTCCAGACTGTAATGAACTTTAAAAGCAATGACTGTGGAAAATTGCTGTTTTTCTTTTAGAGGGTCACTGTCAAGAGCTATGTAGATTCTTCCTTTCATTGCTACTAAAGTTGAAATACAAGTCTGTAGTTTCTTTTCAGAGACTTGTTTACTGTTTCTGTTTTCAAAAAGCTTACCTGTTTTCAAAAAGCTTAAAGTGTGGCACAGGATAAATGTAGTAGAAGTAGTAGTAGTGTTTTTGAACTTTTAAGTCACCCATTCTGATATTTCACTCTGCCATGTCTTTTGACTACCATGGTCTCAGCACTCTTGAGTCTGACAAAAGTTAAGATTTGAAGCCTCTAAGGCATTCTTCAGTGCGCTCTTCTAATATTTAGGTTTGCAAATACTACAGGGAGCATTTAACTCCAAATGAAAAAGCCTGCCTTCCTTCCTTTCTTCCTGTCTTTTGGCAATACAGCACTGAAATTACCTGATGTCATCGTTAATTCTCAAATGGTTTAACAGACCATTATGCATCGTTTTCTAGCTTGAGTATGGCTGGAAGCCATTGACATTCCTAATCAAACACCTAGAGTGTTTATGTCAGTAATAATCTCTATTTAAAATGTACTTTGAACTATTTATTTCTCATTACTGGCCAGAGTGAACGTATTTTTTATTTTTTTTTTATGTTTGAAAACAAAGATTTCTCAGGTTAGCACATTTTAAAGGAAATAAAGAAAGATGAATCATATTGATATGATTGGAACTCTTTTGGACAAGAAGTGTAATTTGTCTTTTGGGACAGCTCCACATCCTATAAAACCAGTGAAATAAGCACTACCTATTTCTTTTCCACAGTTGCTAGATAAAGGATTAGAAAGAGAAGGTATCTAGTTTGCTACAGCTAACTCAGTATTTGTTTTGAACTAAAAAAAAAAGCAACCCGATGTAAATTTATTTTTCTTGCATATTCTGTATATCTTTGAGTTATACTGCCTTCACTTTGTAGCAATAATCCGACATGTAGTTCAGTAACAGCGTGCATTTCAGAAAAATATTTCCTTGTAAGAATTTAGCCAGGAATTTAGTCTCTCTCTGAAGCAGGCAGAGATAGTAATTCAATGAATTTGACTTTCAAGTTCTATTCATCCCTCGATGAGCTCTTCTTTATAATCTTCCACTTCTTCTACTTGGGCTGAATTCCAGAGATTTACAATAGGTATTGCAGCTCGTTTACACGTTGGCAGAAGAAACAAACCCATTAGTCACTAACAGCAGGGGTATGCCTCAACTCTCCTGCTCCCTTTGATCATTTTTCTGCCTTCAGTAGAATATTCTCTTTTCTAAGGTTTTCTGAAGCAAAATTAGCATCTCTTGTTGGGGGAAGGGAGAGACTTTTACCTGAAGACCTTGTTGTGCACACTCCTTTGATGAGGCACAAGCATCTCAGCTCACTTTATTTTGCATTAAGCAGTTACCACACAAAAAAAAAAAAAATAAACAAGAAAATATGACATCTTCAGCTTTTTGCAATGCTAATCACAGTGATGTGGCAGTTCCTCAAAACTTAAAAATTTGGTAGGCTGAGTACTTCCTCCTGCCAAAGAATGATATGGAAGAAGATACTTGTTCTTCTCAAGGCTTGATAACTCACATTAAACACCTGCTAATTGTCTTTTACTTGTTGAAATAACTTCCCTGCTAGCTACTCCCTCCAGCTGAGTTAATAATTATCTTGGAAGCTGTGAGCTTTTGTTAATGAGACTGTATAGTACTCCTAATTCAGGAGGCTGGTCCTCACACTTGTATTTGTTTTCTGAAAGGTTCAAGAACTACACTTTCTCCGGTTGTCACAGTTTGACTCACAGGAGGAGTGACAGTCCCAAAGCAAAATTCCTTTTGTCCCCATTGCCTAGGTCTACTAGGCTGGATTAGGCTGGATTATTAGGCAATACTTTCACAGTAGATGTCTCCTCCATGCCTTCTCCTCAGTCATAAAAAGAATAAATTCTCACATCTAACATTCCAGCTGTGGTATGTTAACAGTCAGTGTCAGTTTTCATTTTCACTGAGAAGGTCCACTGCTATGGAAATCCCTTTGTAGTTGTTCTGTGGATATGAACATAAACATGAATATCCCTTATTCCTGTAGGGAAGGGAGTGTTAATGTCTGTAGACCAAACCTACTAAAGTAGATCCTGCAGATAAAGTGGAAATTGTTTTACTCTGACAGAAAGTTGTTATTACACTGAATTTGTCATATGCTGCAGAAGGAGATATATTAGTGCATTTTCCTCAAAAAAAACATGTCTGAGAGAAATAGAGGAAATTTGATAAGGCCTTGTCCTGGTCCATCCAGCTAAAGGAAACATTGTAAGGGAGATGTGACTGTTGTTACTTTAGAAAGAAATTCCCAGGTGACCAGTACCTGTATGTGTATTGACAGACATATTTCGGTAAAGTCATAAGCAATAAAGCCAATGGATAAATACAGATTCCTAACAGAAAACGCTCATTTCGTGGAGAAAACTGTAGTGGAACTGTCTGTAGGTTCTGAGAAAACAGCAGCAATGCTTTGGATTTCACCATGAAAATATATAATAGTTCATATTATTTTTGTTGTCTGTTGCATTCAGGCCCTATTAAATATGTAATCACATTCCTTTTAAGATATTCCACCTTTGGTGAATTGACCAAGCCTTTGTCTGATTAGTCAGGGAGTCCAAATTCAGCTGCTTTCATGGCTGTGTCCCATCTTTGGGAGGTTGTATCCTCTGCTTGGGCTGTCCTGACACAGCATGAGCAGCAGTATCTAACCAGCAGCAGAGGGGACAGTAACTGGTCCATCTCAACTGCACATGGTCAAGCAGCAGCTTTTCTGCGGCAGTTGGATCTGGATACCAGACTCATCACACAGACAGCAGAAGGTGTTCACCATTTAGGAAAGCACATGCTTGACCAAGCAGCTGTTCCTCATCTCTGCTAGGAAAGCCATGATTTTGTCCTTACCCTTTTCCCGTGCTGACTGCCGTGAGTCACCTCTTGTTGGGTTTTCGATGGCACGTCTTGACAAGCATGTATGGAGACAGTCTGCCTCAGACTGACAGATGAATGACAGATGTCATTCACATGTCATTCATCTGCATTACCTTTCTTCTCTGTTTTCTTTTTCCTATCATGCTACCTGCAGGTTTCTAAACAAAAAACCCTCACTGGTCCTAAATTACAGCTTCTCTCCTGCAAGCTCTCCTGTGCCTTGCACATCTGCCTTTTTCGTTTCCAGAGATACCAGCTGTGAATTAGCTTTGTGCTATGAACATCCTAACCTCCCTCCCCTTCCTGGTTACTTTTTACTGTAATTTCCAGCTGTTCAAGGGTTTAGCTAAGAACTGTGGTAATGTTTGAATTGAAATTGCCTTGGTTAGAGGGGCCCCTGAGTGCTGGTGTGATATTGTGTCCTGATGGAAATGGTATTTGCAGAGTGATGTGCTGAATGACCTCTCTGGTTCTCCCTGTTTTCGTCTGGGAACAATTCTGAACTGGCAGCAGTTTCTTAGTTTGTTTTAATGTGTTGTCATGGTGGGTTTTTTTCTGTAGGGGCAGAGGGAATTTTTGCATCCCTTTTACTTTGTTTGTGGCTGGAACCTGAATAGCCAGGTCTGGGTCAGGATGATGGACCACAGAAAAGGGGTCAGCCATGGTGCAGATTTACAGTAAGGGAAATAATCACATCACTGGTATGACAGAGACTTAATTAATTGGCATGCCTGCAAAGTGAGAACTTCAGCTCCTGTGTCTGGCACTCAGAGCTTTTTGAGTGGAGCTGCACCCAGTAATTCTGAGAAGTTTTGAGTGTCACCCAGAGAAAAAGGCTTAGCTGGTACCTAGTATTTTTCTCTCCAGGGATATAAAGTTTTAGCCCAAGTAGAACTGACTTAACTTCAGGCATTCTTTCTTAATTTTTATTATGTAGCTGTCATTTCATGTTATTGCCATTACTCTTTCCTGTTAGCTGTCAGCAAATATTTTCAGTGCAACTTTTATGTTATTGAATACATTTCCCCCAAGTCTGGGTTTACTAAACAAACAAATGCATGCAAATATTTGCTGCCACAACATTATGCTAGTCAGGATTTCAGAAGTAACCTGACAAAATGTGAGAATGTACTGGTAAGACAGAAGGATGCTTCATTTCTTGACTAGTTTTTTGACTTAAGTAGGGTTTTTTCATCATAGTTGTTTGACTTTTATACCACTGTGGTTTTCATAGATTTTATTGTCATAGTTGGTTGTAAGCCCTTTATCTCACTCACACACCTTTTTAGTTGATTACTGTTGGCAGGTTGAAGGAAATGTCTTTTTTTTAAAAAAAAGAGAAAAAGTTGTATTTGTTTAGAGAACAAGAGTTTCCAGAATCTCACTAATACTTCTTTATGCAAGAATATTTCTCCTTAAAAAATCATTTTGTTCATATTTTTTGAGTTTGTGTTAATGTGTATCTGTTTCTATGCAATACAGCCTATACTGCTTGTCATCAATGATTATTTTATTGTGGAGAAACCCAAAAAGGGTTTTCCTTTGTTAACTCGTGGCCTGGCCTAGAGCTTGGCCAGTTGCAGTGGAGTAGAACAGAAATAGAGGGGATCATCAGTGAAGTGGAGAGGCTGAGGTCCCAGGTGGCGTGGTTCTCATCATGTGGAAAGGCAGATTCACAGCTGTGTGTACAGCCTTTCAGCATTAAAAATGCTGTTTTGGAAAGTGTTGGCAGTGGGAACTGGATGGCTGAGCACACTGATAATGATGTGGGGTTTCTTCCCACACCCCAGTGCTGGTGACTGGCAGGTGTCACCTTGGTGGCTTTGCAGGATGGGTCTGATCCCCACCCAGCACTCTGCAAACAGCTGTCCCCATCACAGGAGTGGTGATCCCAACAACTGCTAATTGCCAAACCTACTCAGCACTTGTGAAACTCTACTCTAGTCTTGGGAGAAGGAGGCCTGAGACTGGTATGTGTTGTTGGGAGGATGGGTTCCATTCTCCAGGTGGGTTCTGGGCTGTTTTGGGGAATTTACATTGCCACTGTATGTTGCCATGCTCCTCAGTTTTCTGTAACTGAGCCTCTGTCCCTGAGGCTGTCAGTCTACTCCCTTCCACTGCATTAGTTTTTAAACACATTCTTAAATACATAAAAGGGATAATGTCTTTTACCCTTCTCACAGAAAATACAATCTTTCTGCTGATCTCAGTGTTAAACCACAGTTATTTACTCTGTTATTAAGTTTAGATTTTACACAAGGATGGGACAATGCCATCTGCACCAATAATACACAGAGGGGTATTATTCCCAGAAAATTTTGCTTTGCCTAAGGATTAAACATCAGGACTATAGGATTTGCAAGAGAACACAGAAACTTTTAAGGAAAAATAAATCAAGAAGTTACTAGCAAACCAATCGATGTTTAGTGATCAGTATGAGCAGGGAAGGGTATGTAATATCTTGGCTCACTATCATCAGAAATTGCTACTGTGGGATTTGGCATGTTACCATATGTAGCTGAAAATGAAATTTGAACTTCTTTCATGCAAACAAAAATAACTTTCTGCCTTATTTCTTTCCCATTAAGAATGCAATCGAAATATTGAGGGAGAAGTTTGAAACATATTGATTTCATTTTGAAGGCATATTATTAAATCTCTTGAGGGCTTGTTGATTTTGAATCATTTCATTTTCATAGTGTTTCAGATTGAAAATTATTAGTAATTCTGTTTAAGTTGCAGCTAAATTACTAATTAACTTTCATCTCAAAGATTTTATTTCTTACATGTTTCTGGCAGCTCAGTGCACTCTCTACACAATGCAGCAGAAATTTTTTGTTACCTGCCTCTCTGTGCTCCTTATAATCTTATAAAGCAGGTTTGGAATTAATGAGCTGTCACATCTTGGGTAATGAATGAAAAGAGCTGACAGAAATCCTTTTGTTGTTTAAGAAATTCCAAATAATTAATGGGAAAAAAAAATGACAGAGGTTCTTTTACGGTTTAAGAAGAAATGCAACTTTCAAATTCCTTCCATGACAGAAGAAACTTTAAAATATGTATGCAAAAAATGCAGGGATCCCTGATTAAAGGGTTAATTCCAGTTCTCTCTTCTGAGATAAACTTGCAGAATTTGAAATAAAAGAATTTTCTGTTTTGAAAAATAGCTTCCTAGTCTGCAGGTTCCTTATTTCACATTCATCTCAGAAATGAAAAATATTCTGGATTCCTGGATTTGCCATTGTGGACAAATTGAGTTAAGTACTGAGCATGTTTATAGTAATCATGTGTTGTGTACACAGAAGATTTAGTAAACTGCAGGTTGGTGTTGTGGAAGGCAAGGTGTTCCCTTTTGTTCTGTATTTTTCTCCAGTTTCTGAAGTCCCACTGCAGCTGTTGAGAATAACTTGTACTGCTGTTTTCCAGGTAACCATCTCAGATGGGGGCACATCTCCCAAGCAGTCCTCCGTTTGGGTGGTGGTCCAGGTTCTGGATGAGAATGATAACAAACCACAGTTTCTAGAGAAAGCCTATCAGATCAAGCTGCCCGAGAGGGACCGTAAGAAAAGAGGGGAGCCAATCTACAGAGCTTTTGCTTTTGACAAAGACGAAGGCCCTAATGCGGAAATCTCGTACAGCATTGTGGATGGCAACGATGACGGGAAGTTTTTCATTGATCCCAAAACAGGGATGGTTTCTTCCAGAAAGCAGTTCACAGCAGGGAGTTACGACATCTTAACAGTAAGCACTCTTTCACTGACATACAAACCCATGATTTGACTGACTTTTTTTTTTTTTTTTTTTCCAGAAATAGGCCTTCCTGTATAAAGAGGAATATATAACTGTGTTTATGCCCTGCATGTAAGACCTAAATTAAGAAAACTAGTATTCATATACAACTATCCCCAAAAAACTGGGTCTGAGAGATCATTCATGCTATTGCAAGTCATGAGATAGTCTCTGAGTGTTAAGTTAGCCTGCAAATTGTTAGCATAAGCCATTCCCTTGAATATGCAGATATGAAGACCAAGCAAGCACTTGTCTGCTCCCAAAGTTGTATCATGTTGGCTGGGGCAGATATAGCTACAAATGACTACTTACTTTTCGAGTAAGTACAGTTGTTTGCCCATACAGAGGGCATCTACTGTCCCAGTTATGTGGCTGCATCTAAGTACTGTGGAGTACTGTGTACTCTGTGTTGTGGAAGCAATTTCAGTTAAAAGAAATCTCAGTCTGAAAGAATTCTTCTTTCAGAACTGTAACCATATAGTGAAAGAAAGGGGGAATAAAATACGGTTGAGTTGATATAAAGCCATATAATGAAATGTGTGCTGTTCATCCGTAGAAATAAGCCAACAAGTTGTAGTTAAGGAGTTGAAATAAAAGTGTCAGAGGCCCATGGTCTGACATCTGGAAGTAATGTATCTTACAGGTGGGTTGCCTTCATAATGTTGGAAAAGGAATAAATAACAAAATGTTGAGAATTACCTAGGAATCAGAGTAGAGCAGCCTTCAAGTGAGTGAGTACTTTTCCCTCTGATGACCTCAAAGTCACGTTTGAGATCTGAGCCTTCTTATAATGCAACAACTGAAGATTTTCTACCTAGAAACTGCTCATTACAGCCTCGGCATCTTTTCACAAAGGGCGGGACTGCCTGCCTGGAATGGAGCAGGTTGACAAGTGTTAGCATCAAACCCACTTAACACATTTCCAGAGGAAGAAATAGGGCATGATATTTCAGGGGGGAAAAAAGTATTTTCCATTTTTAAAAGATATTATAGCATCATATTTACACCACTGGTCCTATATAGCCAGAAACATTATCCCTTTTTTTTTAAAAAAAGCCCTTTTTGTTAACATTGATGTTATCCATCAAAGCACTCCTTTTATAACCTGCATTCAGCCTTTTCTTAAGCCCAGTGTTTGTTGCTGCTCATCTTGTCTTTGCTATGCTAAATCCATTAAGCATGCCACACAAATATCAAGTCTATCCATCTTTCCAGAGGACTTCATAATAATAAGAATTAGCACCAATCAAAGCAGCTTTTAATGAACATGACAGCCAGGAGAAAGAAAAGAAAATACGGCAAATTTTTAAATTATATTCATTATGGAGAATGAGGGAAATTACTTGAAACTTATTTAATTAAATTAAAAACCCTGAGGAAGGCAATATAAGGAATATTTGTGTCCAACAGAAAACTTGCCACTTGAAAGCAGTCAGGCATACTCTGTGTGAGCATGTTTTGCAAGTGCACAGTCTCACAGGGTCATTACAAAGCTTCCTTCTTTGCTGCAAGAGGGAGCTGGGTACAAGATGAAATCAGAGAGGGAAGCTGGTTCTGGAGAGGAGGATCTGTGTGGGGAGTGTTTGAATTGCATCTGCATGAGTTGTCATACCAGCATTCCTTAAAAAAACATTTCAGTTTAAAATCAGGTGTTTTTCAGTGAAAAGTCAAAGCATTATGCAAGAAAAAAAAACTCCAACAAAGTGAGAACTGAGATGTAAAGTGTTTATCTTCCTCTTTCTTCATGGGATTTTACATACAGGATTACAAAACCCATTTTCCAAGCAGTTACCGCACAGCAGTAGAATTAGGTCTGACATGCCAAGCTGGGATGCTCAGCCTGAGCCCTCTTTTCTTTGTGCCTGCCAGATAAAAGCAGTGGACAATGGCCGGCCCCAAAAATCTTCAACTGCACGTCTCCATATTGAGTGGATAAAAAAGCCGGCGCCCTCGCCTGTGCCTCTGACTTTCGACGAACCCTTCTACAACTTCACCGTCATGGAGAGCGATAAAGTGAACGAGATTGTCGGGGTGGTCTCTGTGGAGCCCTCTAACATCCCTCTCTGGTTCGATATCGTCGGTAAGTTGGGAGCCAGTGGTGCAGGGAGGACGCCCCAGAAGCAGAGCACATGGCTGTGTGGTTTTGAGAGCAAGAAAACTAACCGTGAAGCACCTCCCCCACCTCCCCCCAATTATATCTATCCTAATGATGAAATGAAAATGCTATTTTAATATAGTGATAACAGTAATAATAATAATAACAATAACAATAACAATAATATTCCTGCTTTTGTTATGACTCCTTAGCTAAGCTTAAAAAAGAGCGCTGTATGGCTGAATTGTTTTTTTTTTCATACTGTGTTATTTACTGCAATCTTAATGTTGTCTGTCATTTAAATTCTATTGTCATACTTTGCTAATCTCATTTCTAAATGTATTTATGGTACTTAGACTTGCTGTCCCTCATTTCTCTCTTTCTTCACCTTTTTTTCTGCATTCTGTTCTTTTTTTTCTGCTTCCGACTGCCCTGCTTCAAGGTGGCAAGCATGCTCGAGAGATGTTCTATATTCTACAGACAGCTTGTGGGCAGAACTGTTCAACAGAAGGTACCCTTAGTGCAAACACATTTGCTAAAATACAACTATCCAGGCTGCCTTTTATTTTTTGCAAGTTTTTTGAGACAATTTATATTACATCTTTCATAAGTGCCTGTGACAGGATGCGATGCGACACATGGATGTGCTGCATTTCTTTCTATGACAGCTTTTACTGTATTTGTGTCCAATTATTATCATTTTATCCACGGATTTTCCACAGTTTATCACAAATAATTAATTCAAACTTTTCACAGTCCAGTGCCATCCATTTAACTGTGAAACAGAATGGGATGCCTCAACATATGGGTTACAAATGGAGCCACCAAAAGTTTGTCTTGAATGCAAGCTGAAACAGAGAAATGTGTTTTGATGTGAGATTTCAACCACAAAATTGCCTTACATAAAATTGCTTATAAAAATAGGGAGGGGGAAGCATCCTAAGTAAAAAGGAGAAGAACCCATAGAAGTCTTAAAATCACAGGGAAATGCCATTAGCTGCCAAAATGACAGGGAGCAAAGGGTCTCGCTTGGTTGAAGTGGAGAAATGGGAGTCAATGTTCCTAAGTATTTTTTCCTCACTTCTGCTGCTGATTCAGATAATGTCATTTAAAATAACTCATTTAACATGTCAAAAGTGAGAAATTCCCCTGGAAAACTCTTGTGCTTTTCAATATTTGCAGATGCTCGTACGTAATGTTTGCATATCTTTGGATGTAAAACAGCGCATCTGCACAAAGCGTAGTTGTTTAAATGAAGGGTCATAAAGCAAATGCTGTATGAAAGATTAGAGAAACAAAAAGCCTTTGCCATAGACTTAGCAGAAAGTGTGCATCAGCAGTCTTTATTTACAGGGATTGAGCCTGGCTCCCATTTCAGCATAGTTATTTGCAAATGGGTTTAGCCAACAGGAAGGACAGGGACTGCAGGAGAAAGGGTCTGTCAGAGTTGTTTTCATCCACCTTTTATTGCCAGTTTGTGCAGATGAAAGACAGAAGCAGCACCACTTCCTCTCTGAATTTGTAGCACAGTTTCTGATGTGCCAATCATATTAAAATTAAACCCAAAGCTACTACCGTGTTCTGGCGTTCCTGCTAGTCCCTGGAGGAGGACAGCATATGTTTTCTAAGGTTTTCCTGCCATTTCCTTGGTTGCTTCAGTATGCTACATGCAGGTTATTAACTAATGTTTACATTTCCATTCCCTTCCTCGCTGACCCTTTCCTCCCAGGACAAATCCATCTTTTTGATGTTATTGACAGTTTTTATCCTATTTGAACCTTTTGCTGGACTTCTTTTGGTCCTTTCCATGGCAACTTGACCAATTCTCATTAAAATGCTGCCCTGAGGGAAGCCTCTGCTCTTCCACTACATTCTTTTTCATTAAGAGTGACTTTAAATCAAGCAACACCTTAGAATGATATTTGATTTTTTGCCTACCAAACAGAGATGATAGGGAGAAAATTAGGAAATTTTAGCCTCTGTCATTCAATGTGGTCTTTATGCCTAAAATAGTTCAAAGGATATATAAGATTTTCCCTATTTAAACAATTCTAATGGTTTCCCTCTAGTCTGCAGCTTCTGAAGTTGCAAGATGCTGCATCACTGCAGAGGTCACTGAGACAGAGCTTCCCTGGATTTAATGAGAAATCGGTGACCCTGACCGTCCACTTTGGTTCTGTTACCATATGAATGTTTTCATTAAATATTGCTGCTGTTACAAACAATAGAGCTCCCAACAGCACTCATTTCTGCAACAGGAATAGCCAGCAATCCTGGGCATGCAGAAGACCCTGCTGTTCCAGACATTTGGCATGCAAGGAGCAAAGACAAAGCCCATCCTGAGAGTTTTACAGACAGAATTGCTGCTGTTAGCCAGTGTCAAACCCCACATTTTTTCATTGTTCCTCGATATCAGCAACATCGCAGTCTAGTGCTGAAAAGCCCAATGAAAGATGTGGGGTATTTGTAGAAGTTAACTGTCATATATAGAAAGCTGTATGTGACTGCTGATGCAAGAGATGGTTTCTGTGCTGCTGTAAAACCAGACCTGATCCTGCTCCATCTGGTATTTTGTGATTCAGTACCTCTGCATAGTTCACAGTAATGTCAACAAAACCCCCGAAGGCTTATGTAGAGGCATGGTTTAATATAGAGTTTGCAGCTTGACCTTTCTCTTTATGACCTTTTCAAACTAAATGGGCATTGGAATTCCAGAGGATCTCTTTTTTAATGCATAACATGCACTTTCTCCCAGCTAAATAAAAGACAGGGAGAACAGATAAAGTTTGGCTATAAAGTATTCTGTCTGCCTAACTTTGCACCTTAATTATATATACTTTAGGTGGGTGTTCCTGAGTTCTTGAGTTACTCAGCTCCAAGAGAGGAAGATGCCGCAGAGGCAGGAAGGTCATCTTCCACTGATGGACTAGAGAGGAACAGGATACTTGGATGATTGTTTCTTTAATAGTTGAGATGTCATACCTGGTTTCTGTTTTCAGACTGCATTCAATGCCATTCATAATTCATACAGATCCCACAATATGAAATACATAAGTTGTATCAGTTGTATTAAATTTATTCAGTCATTAATAAGAAAGTAATTTTCAATGGGAACTCCAAGAAAAGTCAGAGACCTTTATTTGTACCAGGTGAATTGAGCCCTTTCCGTTTTTTCCTTTGTTACTGATGGGGATGGTGGGATGACTACTTGAACACTGGAGCTAAGCTGCATGGTGCTAGTTTTTGCTTAAGTAGCATGTTGCACAGCATCTCTCTGGTTCCCCAAACAGTCTTCTCTCTGTCTTTGCTTCCTCCTCCAGCCTGTGCCTTTTTAACAGCAGCCAAGCTTTGAAAGCACATCAGAATTTTTACCAAGCGTGCTTAAGTGCCAATAATTTTAATATCTATTAATTTTAGTTAATTGTCCGTTTAATTAGTAGTGCTGCAAGTTTTCATTAATTTAATGTTTAAGTCAAAAGCATGTAGCTCCCTAGCCTTCTTCGAATTATCTTCTCTGAGAACTATCTAAAATACCTTCCTGATTTCTTATCTGCTTTTTATGCCCTTGCTTGCAGCTTCTTAGCAGCAAACTCAAGGCTTTGACTTTCTTTACAGTAGTTCTGTCTAAAATTCAGAGTTTGCATTACTTTCTTTTTAGCATGATACAGTACAAAAAATAAATATTTGCCTGTCATTTTACTGATATTTATGATGTTACAATTTAAAAAATCGGTAGTTGAATTTCTGTTTCTTGAGACAGTCATTAAGTTTACTTCATATTATTTGAAAAAGAAATTAAAACTTCGGCTTTGCTTTTTTTTGTGAAAATCCTAGAGATGCTTTAGTCTCACCTCTAAGTTTTAGGGTGAATTAGTTTTCTGTGTTTTGCTCTGATTCTCTTCCCTGACCAATGTGAGAAATGTAGCAATTGGCCCAGTTTATCATCACTGTTCACTGCTGTCAGCTTTTTTTGGGACAAGACAAGTGAGAGTCTTCTCTGCACCAAGAAAATGTAGTTTAGAGGACTCTTCTCTAAATCAGATCATCTCCCATATTTCTTTTCTCCATTTGTCCATCATGGCATGGTGGGCCAAATGAGACTTGTGTGAGGATATCTGTATATCGTGGCTCTATTAAGTTTGAACATGGAACATTGTGTGCCGTTTGCTGTCTACCAGTGAAGGAGCACTCCTGCCAGGTTTTAGCAATGTTTGAATTGGGGGTGTCTTCCAGAGCTCAGTGTGATCCATCCTTGCATCTAAGGCTGAACAAGTCTGATTCTCTAAAGTCTTCAGATATTTCTGAGATGGTATTCAATCCCAGCCTTTTTGATCATCCCACTGGAAAATATGGAAGAAAGTCCTCATATGGGATTCATTTGCCTACAAATTCTCCAGATTTGCTGACATGTTTTCTTCTCAGAGGAAAAAACTGTTTTTCTCAGCAGCATGACCCCATCTTAAAATGTGTATCAGCAACTGATAGGAACACGGGGAGGCTCAGCATTTTACCAAAAAGGAAACACATCTAGGAAAAGCCCTACCAAATAAATTAACTGCTTTCAGCAAAATGTAATATAAGAAGAATATGCTTGAAAATTAAAAACCCCAGCACTGAAATTAGAAAGGGACAGAGATGCAGAGCCTACGTCCTGTGAGAATGCAAGATCTGGATTGTGCCTTGCCTTCAGCAAATTCTTCAGCTGACCCTCAGAAATCCTTTTTGATAGTTCAAGTGTTCCTCAGCCTGCCCATTGCATCTCTCTTGTTAGCCTCACAAGGTTCAATGGTTTGAGGTTTTTTAGATACCTTTTTTATAAAAAGGAAAATTAATTCTTTCCAAAGTATACAGGACTTTTGTCAGACGAAAAATTGTTCATAGTGACTATGAAGCCAAGAAATAAGCTAAGAACGAAGGTAACAGTCTGGATTCAGACAGAAAATGTATTCTATACCAAACACACAGCTTCAAGTCTGTTGGCTCAGAGGTGTCTCAGTTCAATTTCCTGAGATCTCTTTCTTAACTCTACTATACCAACTGTTAAACTGAACATAAAGGCTGCTCTAGAAAGTTGTAGTGAGGACCAGCTAATAAGATCTTCTGTACCAGGGGCTGTTTCTGTGGCTGTACTTATAACAGCTGGAATTGGAAAATCCTTTATAACATGCTTTTAGATGACATAGAAAATTACTAGTTCTAAAATCTACTAGATCTAAAAGTTTAATGCTTCCTGGGCTTATGCAAAAGCATTAAAATCAACCTCAAGAAAGTAAGGGTGGAAATCATCTCACTTAACTTTAGATGTCCAAAGTGTAGACATAACTCTGCTAGATGACTTTGGGAATCTTATCAATCCATTAGAGAGAAAAAGTATTTTCTGGATGAATTTTTGTCATTCCAACATCCAAAGATGACATTTAAAGTAGATGTGGACTTTTCATAAAATTTTATTCAAAGTGCTTCAGTCTAATCAGATTATTTTAAGGGAAGTCTTTAAACTGTATTGAAGATGTGTCAGCATTACATTTTAGGCTGTAATGATGCCGTAGACAACAGCTAATCCACATCTCTCTGGGGTTATTCAGTATTAAAATGCTTTCTCAGGACAACTTGTCTAGCCAGATTGTCAGTTCAATCATCTTGCTCTCTTTGTCGCTGATTTTCCCAAAGTGCCTGAGGAACTCACAGTGTACTACCTTCATTTGAAGTATTTCTTTCCTAATGCAATTGCAAGCACATTAGCAAAGACAGCTTCTACATATCTTGTATCTGAAAGCAGGGCTTAGTAGACAATAAAAAGAAAAGCATGTGCCAAATGCTGGAAAGTGGAATAAGTAATGAAAATTCACGTTAATAAAACTGAGCAGCTGAACAAAATGCTGTCATCCCTAGCCCTCTTTCATCTGAAGATTGTGATCACAGAAACTCTTAAATGGACAATAGTAAAATTGTTAAAACTGATACTGTGGGAGCTCATGGCACTGCAGGCAAGCTCACTCCCCAAGGGTCGGTACAGACACAGTGTCAGGCTTTTGAAAACAGCCTCCATCACCCCAGAAACCAACACCTTCTCAGCTGTCACCTCCTAGGGCCTCAGCCCTCCAGCCTCTGCATGGGTGCCTTCAGAAGGAAGTGGTTTCATGTGGAGTTCCCAGCTGCAGGAGTTTTAAAGAGAGGATTCCTGTTTGTTTTTACAGAAGAATGATACCTCTCTTTTTGTGCAACTCCATCACCCGTCTTTCAAAGATGATTGTGGTGGATGCTTCTAGTAGGCCTTGCATAGACTTAACACATCTATAAGACCCTTAATGTTTAACTTTGATAGCATTTTTATGTAATTCATTTATTCTTCAGTGTTTAATGCAGCTTCAGAAGCATTTATCATATGAGGACCTCATATAATGTCTTGAGCATATATGAAAGCCAAGGAGCAGCACAAACCATCTGCAGATTGCCTCTAGAACTGCAGATGAGAGGCAGGACTCCTTATCGCAGGCAGTATTCCCAGGAGTTCATCCATCTGCATGGTTCTTCCCCTGACCATGGTCTCTTAAAATGCAGAAGACTGAATCATGAATAATTCAGGGTTTCACTCCAAAATAGATTATAATCACAAATCTCACAGCAGGATGTTCTCTGATCAATCTGCTTCAGTGTTTGATGCAATTTCTGTCTTGTTTAATAGAAAATGACTCTATGTAAAATGAACTGCATTGCCTGGTTAGTTACAGGTATAGGCTGTGATGGCTGGCAACCAAGATTAATTTGTTTGTCACTAGACCATTTTGGAAGATGTGAATAATGTATAAAAAATTCACATGATGGATTCAGTTCTTCTTTTAGGGGAAGAGTATACTTCAGTTAATGAAAATGGCTTCAAGAAGTTGGTCTATTTGCAGTAGACCATGTGGTGCCCTGAAAACCCAGCTCCAAGCCAGCAGAAGGTCATTTAAAACATTTATTGCTAATCCTTCCATGTTACTTCTTGGAAGTTTTAAAGGCAGGTTTTTTTGGAAGTGTGTGCCAGTTGATAGCATATAATTTTTGATTGCTCATTAAGATGGTTATTAAGCATCTCAAAGTATAGACTTGCACTTTGTTTTCATGGTTATCAGTATGAAACATTCTCTTTGGAAAGTGCCTACTGTCCCAAGGCTAGTTTCATTTCAGCTGAGATTTCCTTGCATGAATCTCAAGCTCTTTTCTTCAAAAGAGGTTTTCATGGTGCAATTTTTCTCAAGTAAATCAATTTCAAACATTAATTGGGGGAGAAAAACTTTCTTGCAAACTATTTTTTGGGGTTTTTTTATTTTAAAAAAGAGCACCAAAGATAAAATCAATGTCCAAATTCCTTGCTATTGCTTAAATATCAAGGACAGATTGCAGCATGCAGGTAAGGAATGAGCAGTGTTTCTATCTGCCATAAATGACAACAGATCCAGTGGCAGTGATTTCCTGGAAGACCACAACTTCATCTATTAGGGTTAGACCTGTATATATGGACATACATCTATTCAGCATGTGGAAGTCTGATGGCACATCTGAAATTACTACATTTGGACCATTTCAGTGGGCAGAAGTTCATCAGTTCTGCCTTTCCTCTGTAGCAGTCACCTGCATTCTTAGTTTGTCCTCCCATTTTCTTTTACCCGTCCTGGAATGTCTTTCAAGGCAAAGATGGACGGAGCAATGCTTCTTCCACCTTGCCCTTTCTTTGCAATAGCCCGTGCAAGAGGTAGAAGTGAGGGTTCCTTCGCATTATGGAATTCAGGGGCTGTGATTTGGCTGTATTACCTCCCAATCTTCAACTTCTTCAAATGCCAAAACCTTCTTCTCTCACTAAATGCATGACTGCTTCTGAGAATAAAGCCAGTTCCTGGTCAGCACTCCATGCAGATGAGAGAGCATGGAAGACTCTTCTCTACCCAGTCCCCAGAACTAAAATTTCAAGAGCCATCTTGTGATGCTACCAGCCATTCACATATATCTCTCTTTATATATATTTCACCAGAGCTAGGTTAATGGGATGGATATTTTTCTACCTGTGGACCTCATCTCAGGAGGTTTCAGGAGCTGTTACACAAGTCTCATAACCAGTGGGGTTTGAAAGGCTTTTCGTCTCTGTAGAACTGGGTCGGCATTGAATTGCCATATTATGAATATACCTTAAGAGTTTGTCTGTCAGCAGTGTTGTGTCCCACCTCTCCCTGTCCCTAGCCTCCAAAAATTTCAGACTCAACTAATAATAAATTACACTTTATAGATGAGTGAGTAAGAAAACACCTTATCAGCAGGGAGAGCGTATGCTTTGCTTTCCAAAATAATGAGTGGTTCAAATTTATAAACTATAGCTGTGGCTGACAAATCTTGTAACCCTTCAGTCTAAAATGATATTTGAGATTATATTATTTATAGCTTTCTTTTACTTTTTAAAAGATTTTTTTTCCTTTTCTTTCTTTCACTCAGTACTTAGGAGGGTTTTCCCACTGCTGCATCATTCAATGAGTATCAGGAAAAGGGGATGTTAGCATTTGAACAGTGCTTTGTGAGGGTTTTTGCTGCATTGAAAAGAATTTAGGTTGTGTATCCTGTCAGATCTATTTGAATAATTCCTAAAAGACTGGCAGGATTTGACCTTTGCTGCCAGTAATTATCATTGTCCTTGGTATTAATGTAATAAATCTCTATTTGCTTTTTTAAAATTGATTATAATTGTAATTTTAAAAACCTAGATGATGGTATTTGCACCCAGAAGTATCAGTGAGAATTTCCTGAAAATAAAATTTGCAGAATAAAATCCTTTGAAATTACTATTATACTATTACTATAAAAAAAAGATGATTATTCTTGTTTGTTATTCAAACTACAAGGGCACATATCTTAGGGGCTTATAGCCATTTGATTATTTTTACAGATTCAGCTATAGTTTACTTAAATGTACTGCTAGATTTTTATTCTTTATTTTTGGCAATGCATTTTAATGATACCTGCTTTTTAATATACAGACTCTGCTTTGAAATATAAATGAGTTACGAACAAAGAAGTACCACTAGGCGTACTGTGTATGCTAAGAGAGGCCATTAAGATGGCACTAAACAGATATGCTCATTTTTAGGAATACTTGCAATTGAGATTTTCAAGAGATGGCTAATTTGATTGTATTTTTGTGCAACAATTAGGAGGGAATTACGATAGTTCTTTCGACGCGAAGAAGGGAGTGGGCACTATTGTCATTGCAAAGCCCTTGGATGCAGAGCAGAGGTCAATGTATAATATGACTGTGGAGGTCACCGATGGAACAAACATTGCCACAACTCAGGTAGAATATCACATTCCTTTCTTGGCAAGTTATTCATTTGTTACTGGAATGTATATGCTATAAAAATTATTAATTTTTCCATTCAAGTGAAACCTCATCCTTTGAGACAACCAATAACTAATGGAGGGGATATTTTTCAGAGCCTTTCCGTCTGGCTATAAAGAATCGGCTGTTGAATGTTTCAAAGCATTATTTCTCCTTTTGTTCTCTTCCTGCTCACATGAAAGTAATTTGCCTTCCTCCAGCTGAGGGAGTCCCTATCACAGGCAGCTAAGCCTAGATTTTGACAATTGTGTCACCCCATAATAGTCCAAAATACAATAGTGCTCCATGGTGTTGGGGAATATTGCTATTGATTGTGTTCAATGGAGTTTATACCTCTCATCCTCCAAAGACCCAAATGTGGGACACAAGATCAATTGTTCAGAGAAGAAATTGTTCAGAGGCAAAACTTAAAATTCAAAGAATCCCTCCTTTAGTGTCACTGCCTGTGATTACACTGTCTTCTATGAAGCAGCCCCACTGAAGCTTTTAAAACCAGGCTTGCTTATCAGGCTCATTGCCTTAAAAGTTGGGTCAGATAAACGTGACCAGCTGAAGCAATGCTGGCTCTGACACATCTTTGTAGGAGAGACCCTGATGCAGAGCCTAGGTATCTGTTCAGTGGGAACCAGTTTGGAATTGGGTCATGGCATGAGGACAGGGACTCTGAGGTCCAGGTGTGGCACCAGGGAGACTTCAAACAGCAAAATCCTTTGATATGAGGTGGAGTTGTGGCCTGTGGATTACTTAGGGCCTGAAATTCTACATCTGAGTTACTCCCCAAGTGTAAATGAAAAAAAAAATAGATTTTTGATGTTATTTTCTTCTTTATAATTCAGAAGGAAAGCCTGAACATTTTTGTTTACATATATGCATGCACATGCAGATGCTTCTGTTGTACCTTGCCTTTTTGCTCAAATGCTTTGGATGTAAATCTGTATTCACTGAGCCACAACACCAGCTTTCCTAAGGAATTGTGTAAATCACTGAGTGCTTTCTCAATCTGAATTCCTGATTATATATTCTGTTTATAACCCAGCCCTAAAATGTCAAATGTTTCCTCCCAACAATCCTCCCTTGGTAAGAAAATAGCAGTTGATAGTAAGTTAGGTGGAAGGAAAATCCACTGTTTTCCCTGTTAGTTTCAGAATTAATTGCATCTTTGCTAAAAACATCCCTCACTTTAAGCTTGATTATATCTGGCCCATGTTCCCTGTTATGCCTTTCTCTGCTCAATTAAGGAACTCTTTAAAAACTACTATTTTCTCCCCAGGAAGGCACTCACAATACTCAAATCACCTCTCAGTCTTCCGGTGGACAAATGACGGAGAATGACTGACCTCTTTATGTTCCCTTTCCATAAGGCATTTTCTTCAATATCTGAATTTTTTTTTTTATTTTTTTTTTTTATTTTTTTTTTTGTTATGCTGTGTTTTTTAATCTTGGCTGCACTCTTAGTCCACATTTCAGATGGTGCTGAATACCTAATGTGACCTTTTTTCTTTCTTGCGAACACTTCAGCCAAAAAAATATTAAAAAGCTTAGGGAATTTCAAACATGCTGGATTAAAGTAATTTCTCATGGACATTGCGTTTATTGTTTCTGCTGCTTTTGATTTTATAAATTGACCCATGTAACAGTCCTCAAAACCTAGTTGGATGAAACCCCTACATTTTTAATTAAAACATATGGTAAAAACATATTTCAGTAAAGCTGTTGCATTCTAAAAGAAGCCTGAGCGTTCTTTTTAACAGCAATGTGACCCATTTAGGAATGTAAGATAGTTTCAGATTGCAATAGTACAGCATTAATAGTGGGTACAGACCCTTCCTTCCCCTACCTTCTTCTCTCCGTGTAGATACTGTTTAATTATTTTATTGCGGCCAGGACATCTGAGTATGTGTTTCTTTTGGTCTTCACAACAGATTTGAAAAGTGATTTTTATCTGAAAAGTGCCAGAATTGTGGCCTTTCTATTTATTTCTTCATTTTGCAAAACTTCCCTACTGTATTTTTAGCTGTACTTTGGAGCCTTTGGTTATCTTCCTCATCTTAATTTCCTTTTAGAAAAACAGTGAAAAAATGTAAAGCTGATAGGGTTAATTAAAAATGTCATAGAATAGATCTATTTACTGATAGCTCTCAGTCGCCTTATTCTGATTTTTGATAAAACAACATTATAAGTATTTTGTTCTATGTACACAGTACCACCTGCATTTTTAATTGTACCTGCAGGAGGTTATGGTAGAAGACAAAGTGGGTAGAAGGCAATTTTATAAATACGTCCCCTTGAATAACAATGAAATAATTTAAAGTATGATGGTTTATTATGAAACAGCTGATGATCACCATGTGCAATGGAACACTTGCTTTTTATTCCACCCCAGCTGTTTTCCTTTGTCTCTTCCTGGCCTTTTGTCTATTATACAGTTGGAGGTGATAAAATACAGCATAAAAATGCCAAAGATTTTTGTTTGGGTAACATGATCCCTTGCATGGACTTGGTGAAATTTCTTCAGCAATGTCCCTGCATGACTTAAACTCCAACACTTCCTTCATGCCTTACTGTGCACATGGTTCATTACTGTACCATGAGAGGAAGGAAATCATTTTGATTTAAAAGTTACATCTGTTGTTATAATAGTTCACTGTTGTGGAAAAAAAAAATTAAAAAAAAATATCTCCAAAGTGAGAACCAAAGTGCCAGGACTTGTTGAGCCACTGCCAGTCACCATGCTGCCCTTCCATCTATGCCCAAGCCATCCAGGCAGCAGTTGGGATGGGGAGGAATGGAGAAGGGAGAATATGAAGAAATGTTGACTTGTTGGATTTATATATTTGAAGTGTGGGTATAAAACTTCAGTCATGGTGGTTAACTTCTAGAATGGCTAAGTCTCCTGATCTAGCCAGAGAGAACTTTCGCTTTTTCCCTTTCTTTTATCCCTCATTGCTTGAGGCCACGCAGTTGTTTATTAAAGGCTGGAGGCATACATTTTCTCTAAATTCCCATGAAACACAACTCCTGCAGCTGCTGGCTTTGCAGAGGGATTGGGGCTTCTGTCTCCAGTGTGCTGGAGAGAGAGCTGGAACAGCAGCTCTGTGCAGTGACTGCTGCCTGCCATGGCCATCAACTCCCTTTGGGCTGCAGAAGGGTCTTGGGCCCTTGGAGCAGAGAGAAGTCTCTCCTCACAAAGATTCATTTTAATGGCATCTAAATGCCTACTCCTGCCACAAATTTGACTCTGAAATATTAGAAATTCTCCTGATCACGAGTCAGGTTTATCCCAAACCTCTTTTTTTACTGAACAACTCTGATTTTTTACTTACAGGTGCAACAGAGGAGTGGAATAGCATTTATTTACTTATTTGTAGTGCATAATCTTGAGTTTTGCTAAAATATCCACAGAAACAGAGAACAGGGGGGAATCACTGAGCTACCATTTAAGTTATTATAATGTTTCAGTTTTATTGAGAATGTTGTCCTTGTAGATAATTATATTTTTCAAAGAACAGCCTCTGGAGTGACGTTACTATGTGCAAAAGATGGTTTTACTCTTTATTTTCCTACCTTCTTCTCCTTTCTCATCATCCTAACTGCTATAGAAAAGATGTGCTAGAGCATGAAGGCTGTTGCTTCCTAGCGAGGAGGCAAAAAGCACCTCTGTTTCACTTATTACAAAACCACCTGACTATTTGCCAGTAGAGTGGGCACTCAGAGGGTAATGTGCAATTCCCTCAGAAAAGTTTCTGCAGATCAATACATGTTCACTTATAATGCCTTCTTCTGGAGCCCACCAGACTGGAAGAGCAGACAGAAGTTACTTACTGCTCCTTTCTGTCTCTTCTTGCAGAAGGTTTTGGAATTTAACTTATTCTTGTGCTGGGGATTGACTTTTAACTCTGAGTTTCTGTCTCACCTTTCAGAGATCACCTTCTCTTTACAACATTTTCTTAAGAGGAGCTGATCAGTCACCCTGAGTGAGGGTGGTTCTCTTAAATGAATGGTGAAAAGCTCTTCTTAGAGGACCATGGCCAAAATGTAGATAAGACATTAGAGCCTGCCAGAAGCAGTTCTGGGCTGTGGATTCTTCTAGGGCAGAAAAAGAGACATGGGGATTCAATTCAATTTTTTGCTTTTGCTCTGTTGAACATTTCCTCCAAACTGTAACCAATCCAATCCTTGATTTTTTTTTCTGTCACATCCAGTAATGTCAGCACTGCCTTGCTTATGAAGTAAAGATTTTTCTTTCAATTTTAACATAACTCAAAGAACACAGTGAAGTATAAATAACTGGCCACTGAGGTTGGTAGGGAAACTGAATTTTTATGTTAAACATAGGATTTGGAGGAAAGAAAAACTTGTCAGGAAGTAGAAAATAAAGCTATGTGCTAACACTATTGAAAGCAGTATTGAATCAAAATGCATTTCAAAACCTGTACAGAAGTGTAACCTGAGTTTAAATAATTGAGGCACTTAATAGGTTGTACTACAACACGGTGCCTAGACCAAGCAATTAGCCAAGCAGATTCTTCTAGCTTCAAATGTCTGTAAAGCAGCTGCTGGCATTTACCCAGTTTTCACTCCAGTATGTCTGTGCCTAAACCAAAGGTATTTGTTATGGGCAACATTAAAAACAGCTTTGGAAAGACTTCCTGCATTAGGTTTTGTCCTGCTTTGATTTGATTGTATTTCTCTAGGCCTTTCACTTACCATTTTGAGTACAAAGTCTTTGCTAATGCTCTGAGTGTTACTTTGCCTAATTTGTAATCTTGGAGGCCCGTGATTCCTTTATTTGAAACTTGCTTTAACTGTGGGAAATAGGAAGTGAGCAGGGAGAAGCAGATCTTTTATCATGAAGGGCTTGTTCAGACTATAAATTAGGCTCCACACAATGGACGCAGAAGGAGGCAAGCCTGCCTTTCTGAAGCCCACAATGCACTGGAAAAGATAGGGGCTTTCAAGAAGAACCAGGCAGAGACTGGTTTGCTGCATGTTGGCTTTATGAGCGTGGAAAAGGACTTTTGGCTAATGTTTGTCAATGAAAAGTAGTTCAGTCAGAAATCTTGAACAGTCCTCAGCAAAGAGAAATCCCTACTTAGGAGCCAACAAACAGTAAACATTTCCATTCGTCACCTTTTGGAGATGTGTTGGGAAACTTTTAAAGCCTGGCTTTGATCCTACACTGTGGGTATTGTCATAGCTTAACACCCTGGGCACCTACGCAGTAATGAAGGATATTTATGCCACACGGCTCATTCTTGCCATATCTTCCATTTGGGAATAAATACATAGAAAATACTAAATTACACAGACTCTGGGAGCCTCTGAGTCACTTGAGTAGTGTAACACTTGATTTGAGGTGAAGGATGTGCTACCAGCTGGCTAAAGTGTAAGACTTCAAGGACCCTTTTCCTGACCCTTTTGAAGTCAACAGGAAATTTTTCAACAGTACCAAGATTTTATGCCTAAAGTTGGCAGATATTAAATGAATTTGAGAAACTTTGCTCATATTAACAATCTGGTGGCACTCAGTTTAGTCAATTTCATGTATGTTTGTAGGATCAGGTTTTCTATGAGCCTGGTATTCATGTGAGTGTCACATTTTCCTTTTTAAGGAACATCTTACTAGAAGTTATCCTGATGAAGCAGGAAATCTGCATAGGAAGGATGGCATTTTAAGGTGACCTAATAAAAGGGGTGTGGCTCAAAAATAAACTTAAAACACCTTCCCCAGCTTGACCACTGTCCTTCACCTGTGATTTTGGTAGTCTTGGTGCAAGGCATTATTTTCCTGAGCAAAATATGGGGATAATAGTCACTTTCTCCTGAGAAATGTTGTAAGAACCATGGGACTAATACGTATTTAAAACGGGACTAAAATTCCATTTTCTTTTACCTGATTTTGTTTCAAGTAACTCCCAAGATAGCTCAATTTTTAAGAACATTAAAGAATTCCATTTATAGGTTTAACAGAGCTCTGTATAATCAGTATTCCCATATATAACCTAACTTTCTATTGTTGCAAGGAAAATACACCCCCCTCTATTAAAGGAGAGAAATGTTAAAATTACATTTGACTCTCGGGGATTTTGAAGGACAGCTGACAAAAATTAGAAATACTCTTAACTGCTTAAATAGAAGAAATTGTGAATCAATAATGACTTCTTTATTCATTAGCATCTCTAACCCACTGCCTTCCATCTCCAGATGGAAGTGGCTGTTGAAGTGCAAAGTATGTAATAAATAATGTGTATTTCAATGTAGATCACTTGACAAATCATTAAAATACTGGCATCTCTAGGGAGGAAGATGCCTGCCACTTAAACAGGCACTTGATCAGTCCTACAGTAGATGTGAAGTGAAAGAGAGAAAAGATAAAGAAGGAAAAATAAGGGTTTTTTTGGCAATGATCAAAGCAATTTTAAGTGCATAGCTCCCTGTAAGTTTGATAATCACAGTGAATGAGGGCCTCAATTTTTTTATCTTTACCCCCTCCATGCCTCACACTCCCCAAAGATGATTATGTCCGTATATGTGTCAGGGCAACAACTTACACCTTTTTCAGTGGGAAGAAATGCTTCTCTCTGAATCCATACTGTAATTTCCACAGTCTCATGGGTTACCCTTGGTCTCTGATGCTGGTCCAGTTCCACCCTGCTCACTTTGTGAAGTCTAGTGAAGGCAAAAATCATGAAGCTGTGGCTTGGACAGTCATAGTGCCTTGGGATGGAGAAACCTTTTTACCCTTTTCTGATTTCTCAGTTTGCAGACATCCCAAAATGCATTAGATATTACAGGAAGTGAATCGCTGCTCTGGGGTGATCATATACCACACAAACAAAATAGTATGTCACTTCTGAGTAGCAGTACTTCTAAGACACATTGGTGTGTTTCTGTACATTTATTTTTTTGTCTCCCAGAACAGCTTGCTCACACCATTTTAAAAAATAAATTCACAGATACAAGCCTGTCCCCTCACATGGAAGGTTACTTGTTCAAGTTAGGCTGTACTGTACTGTTGTCAGCAGAGTCAAACACTCTTGGTGTTTTCAACCCATTTGAAAAGTTTTTACTTCTCTGTTGGACTGTCTAAAACGATACATGACAAAGTTTTTGGTCATGAATGAAAAGAAAAAATAAATTATCTGTGTTAACAGTGCAGCAGTAAAATAATCCAGTCATGTTATAGTGGTACCTGTCAAGAACTGAGAATATCAAAACTGCTCAAGAAAATACCTTAAAGTATTAAACAGTGATTATCCCCAACTCCTATTTTTTTCTCTTGTCTCTCCCTTACACTAAAAAAAGTGGTTCAGCACTGGCTCTCTGCCCCATTAGATTAGAGTTCAAGACTTTAATCTTTTCCTCAGGCTTTCTTTCATATGTTAAACTAGTTTCTTCACGTATTTTTAAGATATGTATTTGGGTGGATTTTTTTCCTCAGATCAGAAACATGCTTTGATATATTACAGCAACAATAAAACTATAAAAACCTAAGTAACTCTTCATCATTATTATAGGCCTAGTAATGTGTATTACCCCCCAATTTTATTGCTATCTGTCCAAGACTGAAGCATAACTTAATATAAGCTTCACCCTGCTTCACTCTGGCGTGCCATAATCTGGTGAAAATTAAATTGTATGGAATCCAGGTCCTATGCCATTTAACTTACAGAGCATTTTATTTCAGCTGTCTTTTGAACAGTTCCCAGGCTAGTTCATTACAACTGCTTCTTACAACTGCTCATGTTCCTTCTGGTAATGTATTCTGCAAAGCCTTCCACATATCATGGAAATCTAAAGTTTCATTCCCCTCTGAGGCCAACATCTGTTTGTGCAATATTGCAGTAAAAGTATAGCTGTATTTTCCTTGTGTTAAGAAAGTATGGGTGAACAGGGCTTGATCAAGCGAAATACTAAAATACTTGCTTAAAAAAGAGCCAAGTAACAAAGCAACAAAGAAATCATGAGAGATGGGTCAGGTCTCCTACTCTGACCAAGGAGTCCTGTGTGTGGCCTTTCCCAAGTCATTAATTGGACTTTTTCTTATTTCAAAGCCTTTGAATAAAAAGTTTGTTCTGTTTTATTTACTGTAAAATTAGATGTGTGCTTTCACAGGCGTATTCTGGGAAAGATACTTTTTTGTTTCTAGCACTGAAAAAGAGTCAACTCTTCAGATTTCAGCTTTCAGTATTACATAGTTTGTCAAGGGTTTTGCTGCCACACTGCCCCCAGCTATCTGTGGCTTACAAAGTCTGCAAAGCACATTTCCCCCAGGCAGTGACTTCTCCAATGGCAAAACCCACAAAATGTCATCAGAGCAACACATGCATAATGTAACTTGTGAAAGGCAAAGCTTGGAAAGCAGTGATTCTTATTATTTATCAGGGTCAGTTTGCGATATATTGAAATGGGTGTAATAGGCAGCAAGAGCAGCACCCTGGCCTGTTCTGTCCCTCTCCAGGTTTCCTTAAGATCAATATTGAAGTTTCAAAGACAGTTTGAGGCAAAGAGCACGGTGTTCATTCACAGTTTTAGTGTTCTGCCATTCATAAACTGCAACAGAAATGAGGAAAATAGGTGTTGGAGGGGAAAGAGAATTAGCTGGGAATAAAGACAGCCATGACTGGCAAAGGGAGAGTGTGGATGTAATAAAAAATAGAATCCTTCTGTGTCACCAGTGCCCTGAGATCGGCTGTCGTTGGTGGTAGGTATTGATGTGTGTGGGGTGTGCTTGTGTGGTAGTGAGGTTTTGTCTTCTCTGCCCACCTCAGGTGCTGTAAGAACAATCTGAGGTGTCACAGCAACTTGAAGACTCCACTGCTGTTACAATGTGATGTTGCCAGTAAGCCCCAATACAATATACTGGACAGAAAACAGGATTCAGCTGAATCTTGATTGTATAAAAGGCAGATTTAAGCAATGTGAAAAGGATTCTTTTATAGCCTTATTAATAGTGAAGGGGAAAGGAAATTGGATAGTAGTTCTAGAAGTCTCTTGTAACTGAGGCAGTTACAAGGAAGGACAAAATCTTTCCTTATGACCACTGCAGATGAAAATGTGGGCTTCTTTATCAGGCTCTGAGTAGATCTTACAGTTAGTATCATTTTGTTTCCAAAGTCAAATCCTTTCCATTTCTTCTGATCTGAAAAGTAGGCATTTAATATTAAGTAACATTTCTCAGTCCCACCATGCAGCAGCATAACATCTTCAGCCATTCAAAGCAAATTGCATTTCTTTAGGTGCTTATTCAGTAGTCTGACTAGACTTCAATAACTTTGAATTTCTTTATTTTACTAACTGTAGGTTCTCATCAAAGTGTTGGATAACAACGATAACGGCCCGGAATTCTCTCAGCCAAGTTACGATGTCACCATTTCAGAGGACATCCTCCCTGATACTGAAATTCTGCAAATTGAAGCTATAGACAGAGATGAAAAGCATAAGCTGAGCTACACCATTCACAGCAGCATCGATACAGTCAGCATGAGGAAGTTCAGAATTGATCCCAACACTGGGGTTCTCTACACAGCTGAGAGATTAGACCACGAAGCTCAAGATAAGCACATCCTTAATGTCATGGTAAGAATGCAATATTCCCTTGGGTCTGGCCACACTCATGGCTGCTTCAGGTACATATATCTGGAGTAGTCTTCACTTGAGCAAAGGGCTCAGTGCAGTGAGTAGCTACTAATTTAATCTTACCTGCCCTGCTGTGTATTTATTTCACAGTTTTTATTTCAGCTTTTTGGGAAACTTTATTGTGAATTCATTGTATGGAATGTGATATGATTCTCTATCTCAAGGGAGAGCAAGCAGGAAATTATTTAATCTCTTGGCATCTGGTCCTCTCCTTCAAGGTAATTTTCATAGTTTCTGAAGTGAGGCTGAAAGTTATTTGAGAAGTTATTCACAGGGAGATAACTGCTTTCTTGCCATGGAGAACGCTTACAGCCTTTCTGAATACAAGCTTCATTTATAGCTTACTTTTATGGACTTATTTCAGTACATAAACTGTTGATATACAAAATAGCTTTCTTTTATCGACATTTCCAAATCTTTGGGTATGCAGAAGGAAGTTAATTACCAAGTTTTGCTTGGTGTGCCTGGACTACAGAACATAAATCTGTCTGTTTTCAAGTGGAGATTGTATATCATGGACATTTTTGTTTTAATTAAAAAAAAACAAACAAAAAAAACCAAACAAAATACAACAAGCAAAAAATACCCAAACAACAAAAAACATTGTGTTAGTTTAAGCATTGTAGTCCACTACTTTCTTTAACCACTTAAGACTTCTGCAGCAGAGGCCCTCTAAGGAACTGCTCATGGTGTGTTAGGTCCAGGGGAAGCTTTGGCAGGGCACCCTAGAATGCAAAAAGCTGCTGTGAAATGCAGAAAGATCAAGCTGAGTGTGGTCTCCACTCACAGAGTAAAATGTTGCAAGTCCTTTGACAAACTGACTAAGAAATAGCTATAAACTGAGTCACAGAAACATTTGGCTAAGAGAGGTAATTCCCTGGTGCTTGGTTTTGATCTTCATCTTAATACAACAGGTCTTTTCCTCTGTTTAAGAAGAACTAAAATGTTGGGGAGATAGTGGTGGCAGGATTATCAGTGAAGCAGTGCTGAGGTATTTTGGATGGGGTTGAGACAGGTAATTTACACCTCTGTTGACAGCTACGAGCACTTCATAAAGTGATTCCTGCTCTATTTACTGTTCACATGATCATCTACGTGTATAATCATGAAGTAGTCCATTGGCAGCTACAAGCACTAGACTGACATGCCTATATGCTGTAAAGAAGGCAGTGGCAAGAAAAAGGCATGACCTTTCAGCAAGTAGTAAAAAAAAAAAAAGAATTTCTTGTGAACCTCAACCCAAATTTAAGTTACCACTTCAGAAATTCATGTCATGATGGTTAGCTGCAATGCATTTTTTCACAAGTGAAAAAAAAAGTCGCTGAGCTTCTTCCTGTTTCTCTGATTTTAGTATCTGCCATCCCATGTGTGAATGTATTTCAGACTGTTCTTTGGGACAAATGGATTTTTTTACTACCTTGTATTAAATAAAACTGAAAGTAGTATTCACACTCAGATGAGTAATATTTGTGAAGTTTTTGCTAGATGACTGTCAAATTGTGTGTTATGCACTTGTTCTATAGGTTCGAGATCAAGAATTCCCTTATAGAAGAAACCTGGCCCGAGTCATCATAAATGTGGAAGACTCCAATGACCACAGTCCCTACTTCACCAGCCCATTGTATGAAGCCTCAGTGTTTGAATCAGCAGCAGTTGGCTCAGCAGTGTTGCAGGTCACGGCTCTGGACAAAGACAAAGGAGAAAATGCAGAGCTTATCTATACTATTGAAGCAGGTTAGGACAGAGGCCAAAAATGAAGTACCATGAATTGTGCCAGACACAGAACAGTGATGTGATGGTGATCTGTCTTGACACACAATTCAGCTTCTTTGGTCTACTTTCTCCTGTACAGATGGGCAAAGGAGTTGTTTCATTGGGGTTTTTTTTAATTCTTTTTTTGACTCTACTGTACTCAAAACCTGTCAGAACAAACTCATTCTGGAATAGGTTGCCTCCGAGAGGTTATGGAGTCTCCTCTGGAGACATTCAGAACCCCACAGGATCCTGTGCAACCTGCTGTAGGTGAACCTGCCTTAGCAGGAAGGTTGGAGCAGATGCTCTCCAGTGGTCCCTTTCCAGCCCAGCCATTCTGTTATTCTGTGACTGAGTCATTTTCAACAGATGGCTACAGAGGCTGCTACCTCTGAGTCATTGGGTCAAAGCCATCACGGAAGATAGTTGCTCAAAACTGCTGCCAGTGACTTGTTTTCAGGGTTCTGTTTTCAGACTAGTGTACAGTGGATCTTCCATAAAAAAATGCCACAACAGCTGTTATGTCCTGACATCTTTGCCAGCATTCAGACCACAGGAGTACAGAGACTAAGAACAGGACTATGCTAAAACTTCTGCCAGAGCATTTTAATGGCACAAGGTCTCTTGAAACTAACTAACTAACTAACTAACTAACTAACTGACTAACTAACTGACTAACTATCTGATACCAGATAAAAATTGCTTTTGCTGTTAAACTGTGGATATTTACATTCAGCACACAGTCTGTACCAGCAAAAGCATTCTTCTACAGGTGCAACAGCACAGTAGTAAAACATTTGCATTATCACTGCCATACATGCGAGTGAATTTAAGTTTCTCTGGGTCACATGAATCAGAAGAATTATCTTTGAGATAAACCATTGACAGATATATAAGAGGGGGGTGCCTGGAAAAAGAGAGAAAGAATTAGAAATTTGTAACCTTAGCATTTTGTAATGTTTCATTTCTGCTTAAGGAGCTTGATTCATAGTATGAATCTTTCCACTGTAATACTAGCAAAACTTGAAACTTATATTTCCATAAAAAGTAGTTACAGGAACTTCAGATTTCACTCACATTAGGCAGATCACAAGCCTTTCCTGGCATTAGTGTCTCATCCTACTGCATCATTATTATCCCTGTATTATAAAGACTTGTTACTGGCTAGGATAGCTTATGTCAATTAGGAACAGGCTAAGTGACAAATAACTAATGAAACAAGAGTATCTACACTGTCTCATACTGATTTAGCTTCATATCATTCAAGCTCACACCTTAAATTAAGATGATAGAACCTGAAGTTTAGAGAAGGCCCAAGGAACATTTTTGGTATGCTCTGTGGAAGGAGATTACCTTCAGCAAACCAGAACATGAAATCTTTCGCAACTGAAAGTGTTGAACTTAGAATGAGGAAGATGTTAGCACTCCAAATATTTCCTTTATGCTCTGCATTTGGTCTGAGCAGTTATTTCTCAGTATTCTCCAGTGGCCTTTAACTTAAATTAGAGGTAATCTTACACGTGCCCAGACAGGACAGCGCTGTGCCTTATGGAACAAATTCTGAGCCCACTGGATCAGGTTTTTGGAGCAGTGTTTTTCAAGATTATTTCCAGCTTTTTCTTGACACCTTATTACTATTATGGGTTCCAAATCATCTGGAGGTGCCACCATAATGTAAAGAGCATCCTGACATCTAAGGACTGTAGTTCCCATTACACTGGTAATAGAATCCTACATGATGCAGACAGAAAAATACTGTGATTAGAAAAGATGCTTTAGCTATTAGATGATTTCTAGAGACTCTCTTTTTCATTACAGCCTGTTTATGTTTCCTCATGAGCTCTCTCTGCAATGTCAGACCTCAGACTTCCATTTACTTACACTCCAGGCCTCACACTCCTCCAGTTTCATTATCCACAGATGTCCCAATCTCAGATGCATCAAAATTCAGTATTCTGCTGCTGTAGTTTCTATGATCCATAAAATGTGCAGTTGAGGATATTGATTTTAACTGCAGAATTCAGGATTGTACACAGCCCTCTGATTCAAGGGAATTGCTCACCTTATCTTACATTGCTCTGAAGAGAGCAATTGGTAAAGAAAGTAGTTTTTGTGTAATTTCATAAGAAATTCCTAAAGGAGAAGAACCAGCTCTGGCCTTGCAGGAGACATTCAGTGGCTCAAAATTATTTGTATTAGCAAGCACTGACGAAATAACAGCAGCAGCATTTGTAGTGTCTGTAAATGTGACAGATAACCGTGATTTTTATGAGAATTTGTAGCTCTGGAAGAATCTCACCTCCTGGGTGAACAGCACAATTTTTGGTTTAGCTAGTAGAGTAAACTTTACTGATCTGAAAGGAAGAATATAAATAGAAAGCCACTATCAGTATTGAACTACACAGAGTAGTATGTAGCTTAAATTAGCCTCCAGAATTTACAACAGGTAGTGAATCATATCTTAAAAATAGTTCACATTACCTCACTTCATTTAGGATTCCATGCATTTGGCATTCCAGCTGCAACTTACACATTTACTGCTCTGTGCACAGTATCTGTAACAATTGCTATTAAAAAAAACAACCCTCTTTTGTATCACCTGAGATATATTTCTCTCCCAGCCTCGGTTGGATGCTTGACTGTAGATTGGAAACATTTCTGGATTTTAAGAATTAATTACAATAGAGGAAACATGGTATAGTGACTGAAATCACTGTAACTCAGTATATGCTTTTTGCATTTAGAATCAAATTCAGAAAAAGAGTCTGTATGCTTATATATGCCATATATATATATGTAGCAAGCACTCAGTAAAACAGAAAAATAAGGATTGCCAATTAAAGATGATTTCTAATTACAGGGTAAGAATACATACAGAAAGTTTTGAATGTGTCTTGCTGAAGAAGATATTGGCAAAATGACCAGAAAGAAATAAAGGCCCTCAAAAAGTTCTCTGATCCAAACTTACTGTTTTCACCTTTATGCAGTCAGTGATATCTGTGCTTTCATGTTGTAAGAGGCATTTCATGACATTTTCTGCTAAATCTCATTCATCTGCATTCATCCTCCTCAGAGATCATATGATAAACCTTCATGCCACAAGACACTTGAATCTCTTTTCTATGCTATTTGCTCTATTTTATTTTTTCTAAATGCCACTTTAACCTTTTTATATTCAGTTCTTTGAGTCTTGAACTACTGTAATCTCCTGTATGGTTTCTTAATATCCCATTCAATTAGGAGCCTGAGTTGTTATCCATTAGTCATGTAATTGGCTTGTTAGCCTCTGATCTCATTTCTTTGCCTTAGGTGTACATGTATTTGACTAATTTCTGTAATTTAGGGATGCTTTTTCTTACTTCAGTAGGAGTAAAGTACATGCAATTCTTGCTCAGAGGCTGAGAATCAAGGTAGAGGTAGCAACACCTGAGTTTCTGATACTTTGAATACCTATACCATCTACTGAGCTCTCTAGCAGAAAAAAAGTCTAGAAAGGCCTTTAGAATACTTCAACATTGGGGTTTTCTTGGGTTTTTTTTTAAGTAACTGCCTTTAAAAATGCAACTTGTTGCTCCTGGTTTAAGTTACCATCAAGTGAGTGTTTAATTTCTAATCTCATTCCTATATTTTTGTTTTAGGAAACACAGGAAACACATTCAAGATTGAACCAGTTTTAGGCATCATTACATTACTCAAGGAGCCAGACTTAACCACAATGGGACAGTTTGTTTTATCAGTCAAAGTGACTGATCAAGGTTCTCCAGCGCTGTCTGCAACAGCAATTGTGCGGATATCTGTGACGATGGCAGATAACTCCCACCCTAAGTTCACTCTAAAAGAATACCAAGCAGAGGTTAATGAAAATGTGGATATTGGTACTTCTGTCATTTCTCTTTCTGCAATCAGTCAGTCTACGTTAGTTTACGAGGTTAAAGATGGCAATGTTGATGGAGTCTTCACTATAAACCCGTATTCTGGAGTGATCACCAGTCAAAAGGCCCTTGATTATGAACGTGCTTCCTCCTATCAGCTCATTGTACAGGCAACAAATATGGCAGGCATGGCATCAAATGCCACTGTGAACATTCAGATTGTTGATGAAAACGATAACCCACCGGTTTTTCTCTTCTCTCAGTACTCGGGCAGCATAAGCGAAGCTGCTCCTGTGAACAGTGTGGTCCGGAGTGCGAATAATAGTCCCCTTGTGATACGTGCCACCGATGCTGACAGCAACCAGAACGCTTTGCTTGTCTACCAGATTGTTGAATCAACTGCAAAAAAGTATTTCACGGTAGATTCCAGCACAGGTGCAATCAGAACAATTGCAAACTTAGACCATGAAACGATAGCCCACTTCCATTTCCATGTTCACGTTAGAGACAGCGGGAATCCCCAGCTTACAGCAGAGAGCCCAGTTGAAGTGACCATTGAGGTAACTGATGTCAATGACAACCCACCAGTCTTCAGCCAGGCCGTATTTGAGACAGTCTTGCTCCTGCCCACGTACATTGGTGTTGAGGTTCTCAAAGTCAAAGCTTCAGACCCTGATTCAGAGATCCCTCCAGAACTAACATTTAGTATAATTGAAGGCAATATGGACCATTTTTTAATTGACTCAAGCACAGGGGTAGTCACCATTAAAAACAATAGTCTCTCCAAAGACCATTATATGCTAATAGTAAGAGTATCCGATGGGAAATTTTACAGCACTGCTATGGTGACAATAATGGTAAAAGAAGCTATGGATAGTGGACTCCATTTCACACAAAATTTTTATTCCACTTCGATCTCAGAAAACAGCACCAATATCACAAAGATCGCTGTGGTGAATGCTGTTGGCAACCGCCTCAATGAGCCTTTGAAATACAGCATATTAAACCCAGGAAACAAGTTTAAGATCAAATCCACCTCAGGAGTCATTCAGACCACTGGTATCCCCTTTGACCGAGAGGAGCAGGAGCTGTATGAGTTGGTGGTGGAAGCAAGCCGTGAGCTAGATCACCTCCGTGTCGCTCGAGTGGTGGTGAGAGTTTACATTGAGGACATAAATGACAATGCCCCGGTGTTTGTAGGGCTTCCGTACTACGCTGCTGTGCAGGTCGATGCTGAACCTGGTACCCTGATATATCGAGTGACAGCTATTGATAAAGACAAGGGTGACAATGGCGAGGTGTCATACCTGCTGAAGGAAGACTATGGGCATTTTGAAATTGATAGAGGATCTGGTAGCGTCACTTTAAAAGAAGCCTTCAATACTGATTTGTCTAATATAGAGTACTTGGTCGTCATTCTTGCCAAAGATGGTGGTAACCCATCGTTGTCTGCGTCGGTAGAGCTACCCATTACGATTGTTAACAAAGCAATGCCTGTGTTTGACAAGCCCTTCTATACAGCTTCCGTGAATGAAGATGTAGAAATGCACATGCCAATTTTAAGCATAAATGCAACCAGTCCAGAAGGCCAGGGTATCATTTATATCATTGTTGATGGAGATCCCTACAACCAGTTTAATATTGACTTTGATACTGGAGTTCTGAGTGTCATCAGCCCACTGGACTATGAAATAAATTCTCTTTTCAAGCTGATGGTGCGAGCCAGCGATGCTCTCACTGGAGCTCGCGCTGAGGTAACTGTGGACTTGATTGTTAATGATGTTAATGATAATCCTCCAGTTTTTGATCAGTCAGCTTATAATGCCACTCTGTCCGAAGCTTCTTTGATTGGAACTCCTGTACTGCAGGTTGTTGCTACTGATGCTGACTCTGACAATAACAAGATTGTACAATATCAGATAGTCCAGGACACCTTTAACAGCACTGACTATTTCCATATAGACAGCAGCAGTGGCCTAATTTTGACAGCCCGGATGCTGGATCATGAACTCATACAGCAGTGCAGCTTGAAAGTCAGAGCAACCGATAATGGGTTCCCACCTCTGAGCAGTGAGGTTCTCGTTAGTATCTCAATAACAGATATGAATGACAACCCTCCAGTTTTCAACCAGTTAATATATGAATCATATGTGAGCGAACTGGCACCTCGGGGTCATTTTGTGACTTGTGTCCAAGCTTCTGATGCCGACAGCTCTGATTTTGACAGGCTGGAGTACAGCATCCTATCAGGAAATGATCGGACCAGTTTCATTATGGACAGCAAGAGTGGTGTTATCACCCTTTCCAACCATCGCAAGCAGAGGATGGAGCCCATGTACAGCCTAAACGTCTCTGTGTCAGACGGGCTGTTCACCAGCACAGCCCAGGTGCACATACAGATCCTTGGGGCCAACCTCTACAGCCCTGTGTTTTCACAGAGCATTTATGTTGCAGAGGTTAGAGAAAACGCTGCTCCTGGAACGAAGGTAATCCACGTGAAGGCAACCGACGGGGATTCCGGTGTATATGGCCAGATCAGCTACTCCATAATAAATGACTTCGCCAAGGACCGATTCTTGATTGATGCAAATGGGCAGATTCTGACAACTGAGAGGTTAGACCGTGAGAACCCGCTGGAACGTGATATCGATATATTCTTGAGAGCCCTTGATGGAGGTGGCAGGACTACATTTTGCACTGTGAGAGTGATAGTAGTGGATGAGAATGACAATGCTCCCAAATTTATGACAGTCGAATACAGAGCAAGTGTCAAAGCAGATGTTGGGAAGGGTTACTTGGTGACCCAAGTGCAAGCAGTAGATCTAGATGATGGAACCAATGCCAGAATTACCTATTCTCTGTATAGCGAAGCCTCGGTTTCAATAGCTCATCTGCTTGAAATAGATCCAGATAATGGATGGATGGTCACCAAGGGTAGCTTTAACCACCTGAAAAGCACTGTTCTGTCATTCTTTGTCAAAGCAGTTGATGGTGGCATTCCTGTAAAACATTCCCTCATTCCTGTCTACATCCATGTTTTACCGCCAGAAACCATTTTGCCTTCTTTTTCTCAACCCCAGTATTCTTTCACCGTGGCAGAAGACACACTCATAGGCAGTACTATTGACATTCTGCATGTTTTGCCCAATCAAGGTGCTTTGTATAGTACAGTTAATGGTGAGCTACCTGAAAACAACAAAGATGGGGTTTTCATCATAGAGAAAGACACAGGGCTCATAAAATTGGATAAGAGACTTGACCACGAAATAAATCCCGCCTTCCACTTCAAAGTTGCAGCCACAATTCAGTTAGACAAAGTAGACATTGTGCTGACTGTGGATGTGGAGGTGAAGGTGTTGGATGTAAATGACAACAAGCCTGTGTTTGAAACAGCTAACTATGATGCTATAATAATGGAAGGGATGCCCATAGGAACAAAACTTATGCAAGTCAAAGCGGTTGATGCAGACTCAAGTGCGAATGGGCAGGTCATGTACACACTTGCAGTGGAATCGGAGCTGCAGAAGATCACAGAAGCATTCACCATTGATAGCAACAGTGGCTGGATCAGTACACTGAAGGATCTGGACCACGAAAAGGATTCTGCTTTCACCTTTGCTGTTGTGGCCTCAGATCTGGGGGAAGCTTTGTCCTTGTCCTCAACCACCTTGGTCTCAGTCACTGTGACAGATATAAACGATAATGCACCCGTCTTTGAGCACGAGGTGTACAGAGGGTCAGTGAAGGAGAGTGACCCTCCAGGGGAAGTTGTGGCTGTTCTTAGCACCTGGGATGAAGACACATCTGATGTCAATCGGCAGGTTAGCTACCATATTACAGGTGAGAAACAGCTTGCATGCTTTCTTCCCATTACCAGCTTAGTGAAGAACTGTGCATGTGTCCAGTTTTAGGTGAATATTTAGCAGGGTTTCAGCTAAATTTTCACTGTGAATGAGCCAGTTACATTCCTTTTTATTTTTTTTTTGACAGAATTTGCAGAAAAGCTGTAAAGAGGTGATGTGTGTGTGTGTCTGTCTTTATGTCTGTGTTACTCTCAATTTTCCATTTTGCACTGATTTGCTTCAGTGCAATGTAGTGTAGCCATCAACCCATCATAATTGATATGTCAGCTTGAAAACCATCATGACTTAATGTTTCAAACAAGGGAAAAGGAAAATTTTCTTCTTACAGAGAAAATCCTTTTACTTCCAAGCATTTAAATTTTTTTTAAAAATAACATTTTTCTTTTTGAGTTAGGAAAGTAGATGCCAGAGCCGTTTTGAAATACCACTATTTGGAATGGGGTGGAGGTGGGGGCACAAATGAATTTTATATTATGGAGTGAGGGGATGCCATTTCTTATTAGCACAGATTTCTGGCCAGGGAAATAGTAATATACTTAGAACCACTGGTTAGCTGCCATGCATTGTTATATACAGCATAATAACATGATTACATTACTGATACATTTTTCAAAACATGATAATGCTGTTCTTTCCTATTGTGTAATATTTATTATCATTCTTTTTTCCTAGATTCAGCCTGGCTTTGTGTCAGTACGTTATGAGTGATGGGTGCTGCAGTTATTTTTCTCATTCCATCTTGCATTGTCCAATAGATTTTGTTAAGGAACAAATTTTTCACTCCCCCCCAGCCTTAGCAATTCAAGAGCTAGTATTAACTACCTAGTAATAACCAAATTATTGGAAAAAATTCACATTTTCCTCACTAGATGGGATTCAGCATATATAAGACTGCATGTAGGAAGCAGGCTGTGGGCGAAAATTACTTAACTAATGGGAAAACAGTTTTTGTATTTTGCTCTGGAGGGTAAGGCTCCTACCCCTTTGTTAGCTATCAAAATGGGGGTGGCTGTGGGATGGTGTGTAGGGAGAGATGTGACACTCCAGTTAGCCACAGACTGCCTGTCTTACACGTCACAAGTAGCATCCTTTTCAAAGCAACCAGAAATTTGTTGATTAATTGTAACTTGAAATTTTGGATTCACTTTAAAGGTTTGTAAGGACTATGTGTTTATAAACATGTGTAATGTGTTGTAGGATATTAGAAATAGGGGCAAAAGTAGTCCTGTGTGTAAATGTCAGGATTTAGAGGCTCTGGGTAAGGTGCATTAGCTTCCACTTCCCACATCTGTAAATCAGTAATGCCTCATACTAGAGATTTTGGGATATTTGAAGTAGCAGTGTAGAAAGGACTAAGAGAAATGAAAACCCTTAGGTTTGTAACAAAGATATGTTAGTGTGCTGTGATCTTTGGCTTTGTTGTGAAGTCTGGCAGTCATCTCTTACAATGAATTATGTCTTTAGTTACATAGTGTTTTTTCTTCACATACCTGTGCTGTTAATTTAGTAAAAACTGGACTTTTGAATAATAACTGTCAGTTTTGACTCATAAATTACAGATCATTCTGTACCTTAGTTTCTGTCACAGTTCAAAATATGACAGATATTTTGCTGCTCTGTTAGCTTCTGAAAACATTAGATTTCAAAGCCCAAAACTTTCTTAATGTACAGTTACTAAAGCACATGGGCTCAGAAATTCCACTTTCTTTGAATATATCGTTTGAGCTTGGGAAATGCGCAAGGAGAAATTAGGTTCTTTTGATTAAAATGTCAAAACATGTTAAAATACAATTTCACTCACAAAATAATCTATTCACACTTTACCTCAAGTTGATCTCAGGAAGTGGGCTTGAGTATTTCATGGAATCAAATTAGCTAGATGATTATTCAAAAGTTGTGGCTTTCTTGGAGGCATTTTGATTCATAGAAATTTCTGTGAATACAGCAAACTCTGAGTAAAAACAGTGCATTAATAAAAAGGAAGAAGAAAAAAATTATGGGACTGTCATGTGGATCCACCAAAAACAGCTTTGTGAAAATGCATCTGCAGTAAAGTAGCACATAGAAGATAGATAGAGACAGATAGACAGACAAACAGAAAAAGACAGACAGAGAAAGAAAGAAAGAAAGAAAGAAAGAAAGAAAGAAAGAAAGAAAGAAAGAAAGAAAGAAAGAAAGAAAGAAAGAAAGAAAGAAAGAAAGAA